>NW_026885348.1:0-65606 GCF_032173495.1 Musca vetustissima | reverse complement strand
AATTTTGCGGTGTGCGGGGATTTAAAAGAAATGTTTCACCAAGTAATTATATCGAGACAAGATCAGGATGCTCAACGTTTTTTGTGAAGAGATGGTGATCCGTCTAAGCCTTTGAAAACATATGTAATGCAACGACTCATATTTGGTGCAACATGTTCCCCGACAATTGCACAATTTGTAAAGAATAAGAATGCCCAAGAATTTGCTAATATGTATCCGAGAGCAGTGAAAGGAGTTGTGGAAAGACACTATGTAGATGATTATGTGGACTGCTTCGACTCGGAAGAGGAAGCTGTCGCTGTAGCTGAAGCAGTACGGGCAATTCACAAATCGGGTGGATTTGAAATGCATAATTTGCTTACTAATTCAGATCATGTAGCCTAGAGGCTTGGGATAAAAATGGAGGAAGGTGTCGTAAATGTTGATAAAACCACAGAGAGAATTCTTGGAATGCACTGGGTTCCCAAAACTGATAATTTTATATTTGTTCAAAAATTCCACAAGGCTTCAAATGAAGTCATTACATTTAAGCGAGCTCCGACCAAAAGAGAATTGTTAAGCATTTCAATGTCAGTTTTCGATCCATATGGGTTTGTTGCGAATTTTATGATTTGTTCCAAATTATTAATGCAAGAAGTCTGGAGACGCAAAATAGGATGGGACCAAAAACTACCAGAAGATATATACCAAAAATTTAGAAATTGGTTGGAAGAGTTGATAAGACTTGAAGCTTTTAAAATTCCACGACATTATTTTACCAACGGTCTTAATGAGAAATTGCAGTTACACATTTTCTGCGATGCTAGTGAACAGGCACTAGCAGCCGTAGCGTACTGGAGAATCGACTATGGAAAAGATAACGTTCATATAGCCTTTGTCATAGGAAAGACTTCTTGTGCACCGCTTCGTTATCATTCCGTTCCAAGACTCGAACTCCAAGCAGCAGTTATGACAGTTCGTTTAAAAAACACGATTGAAAAGAACCACGATGTTACAAAATTTGAAACGCATTTTTGGAGTGATTCCCATACAGTGGATAAAATCGGATCATCGAAAATATAAACAGTACGTAGCGAATAGGGTAGCAGAAATTCTGGAACATTCGGAAGAAGAACAATGGGGATGGTGTGCCACATCGCAAAATCCCGCCGATAAAGGTACACGAGCAGTGTTCCCGGTACTTTATGAGCCCGACAATGTATGGAAGAATGGTCCACAGTTTCTTTACCGTCCCGAGTCTGAATGGCTTAACAAGGCGCACCAAATGGACGAAACTGATAAGTCGAACGAAGAATTGAAATTAAAATTTGTTATGTGTACTTCAAAAAACAAATCTGATCTCATAGAGAAAATTATAAATCGGTCATCACAATATTTGAAAATTCGAAGAAAGATTGCTTGGTTTCTGAGATTTAAAAAGTATATTCGTAACATGTACTTGAAACTGGAAATTATAAAAGGAGAATTAAGTGTGAAAGAAGAATTGGATGCGGAAACTATCATATTGAGAGAAATTCAGAAGATGTCATTTAAAGAAGAATATGCATTGCTAGAAAATCATAAGCCAGTAGATAGAACGAGCCAAATCGTATCCCTCAACCCATTTTTAGATGAAATGGGACTTATGCGAGTGAACGGTCGTTTAACAAATGCAACAATACTACCAGAGTTCACACGAAGACCTATAATTTTACCCAAAAACACACAAATACACTCAACTGCTCAACTCAATGGGAGTTACGTGCAACGTACGAGAAAAGTTTTGGATACCATCAATTAGGACGGTTTTAAAAACAGTCGAAGCCCAATGCACAGTATGCAAAATTCTGAAAACCAAGCCATATCAACCTCAAATGGGTGCATTACCAAAGGACAGAGTAACGCCCTTCGTTCGCCCATTTTCGTATACCGGTGTCGATCTCTTTGGTCCTTATAATGTCAAAATAGGAAGGCGTATTGAAAAACGTTGGATATCGTTATTTACCTGCCTTACGTCAAGAGCGATTCACATGGAAGTCGCTACCGACCTAACATCCGATGCATTTCTATTATGTTTACGAAATTTTATAAATAGGAGAGGGGTTCCACTGCAAATTAGAAGTGGCAATGGAACGAATTTCGTTGGCATAAAGAAGGAGTTAAGAAACGAAGCCCATTTTCTGGATCACATGAAATTACAAGAAATCTTACGCCCCTGGGCATAAAGTGGATTTTTAATACGCCAGCTGATCCAAGTTCAGGTGGAGCGTGGGAGAGATTGATACAATCCGTTAAGAAAACCCTGCGAGTTCTAATGGGAAATATTAATCCCCGATTAGAAGTTTTCCAAAGTCTAATAATAGAAGCTGAAAATATAGTAAATGGGAGACCACTGACGCACATTGCTTTAAGCCCAGCCGATCCAGAGCATCTCACTCCAAATCATTTTTTGTTGGGATCCACTAATTCAACGCAGGCCCCAAGGGACTATGACATAAAATTGATCAACTTAAGAAAGCAATGGCATATCCTTCAAAACTTGAAGAACGGGTTTTGGGGACGATGGATAAAGGAATATTTGCCAGATTTAACCAGAAGAGTTAAATGGTGTCTACCTTCAAAAACGTTACAAGAAGATGTTGTAATAGCATGTGACGCAAACCAGCCTAGATCAAAATGGAGACGATGTCGAGTGTTGAAGTTATACTATGGCTCAGATGGGGTAGCTCGGTCTGCAGATGTGAAAACAAATGACGGAGTATTAAGAAGACCCATTTCGAAGCTGGCTAAATTGGATATCTTACAAGATTAGTGAATTTCCGTGGTCAATTCACGGGGGCGGGGATGTTACATTTATACTGTGTGAAATTAAAACTTGTTATTCATAATTTAAACTAAGTATGTTTTGATTTTTATTTGTTCTATACTTCAAATTTGTTCATATACTTTTAAATATTTTTCATTGTAACTTGAATTGTTGAATAGCGTAGAAGGGTCTACAATTGTAAGTTTTGATATCTTTTCATTTTCAATCTGTAACCTAAAATTATATTTTAGTGAATAAACCTGACTATATTCGGATGTTTATCAAAGGCCCTTGCTGTTTTTTCTTACGCTATTAACACATATACATTTTCGTGTACCAAAGTCCCTACACATTTTTCGATTTGCACAAAATTTGGTATAGTGTATTGGATTAGGTCTAGAATGATGTGTGTTAAAATCGGTTCAGATTTAGATATAGCTTCCATATATATTTTTTCTTCTGATTTTATGTAATTTATGCACTAAAGACACAAAATTTGTCCGATTGCTACACAATTTGGTACAATGAACTGTAGTTGATATAAGTTAATCTCTGGCAAGTCTCGTTGAAATCGGTTCAGATTTTGATACAGCATCTACATATATATTTCCGTCCGATTTTACACAAAATTGACACAAATTTTGCACAACGTACAGAAGTTAGTGTAACCTAGAAGTTGGATATAAATGCTTCACCAAAGTGGGTCCAGTCGGCACAAGATTTAGCAATACGTACTGAAGTTACTATATCATAACGTGTGGCAAGTTTAGTTAAAATCGGTTTATATTTAGATATAGCTCCTATATATAGTTTCGTACGATTTTAAGTCAATGGTTCACCAAGACCCAAAGGTATGCCGATTGACACTTAATTGTGCACAACGTACTGAAGTTAATATAAGTGGAAAGTTTTGAAAGTTTGACGTTTTGCCACTTGTTGGTCAATGGTGACTGAAGTCAAAAATGAACTAAACGAAGATATGTTTCCTTATATATCACAAATTTTTAGAGGGTTATTATATATTCCACATTCATCTACAAATGTGGAAAGGTTATTTTCATATCAAAATATAATTAAAATAAAAGAAAGGTACAGAATACATGCTTCGACTGCTTCAAATTTTAATTAATTTTTTTATTTATGTTTTTATTAATTGTTAATAACAAAAAAAATGTTATTTAAAAAATATAAAAAGTACAATCGGACTGAAAAAAGTACACTTTTTATTGGAAGCTAGTACAATTTGAGTAATTTCATTTCGCATCCCTGATTTAAACCCTTTTCTCACATTGTAACAAACGAATGACATGTTTATGGCTAGATCTAGGTATATTCACATTTAGATAAATATCACATATTTTATTTCATCCAATTTCATGTTAATAGTCCGGTTTAATATACACATAATGGTGAAGTGTATCACATAGTCGGCCTCGCCCGACTTTACTACTTTCCTTACTGTTTTTTTTTTTTTGTAATTAACATAAATATTTTTTAATTCGACGTGATTGTATTTAATATCCTTATTACATAAAACTAAATAAATAGTAATACAAACTGGGATATTTCTTGATATATTTATCTATGCAATTTTGAAAGTAACAATCACTTTTTATACCCTACACAACTATGTTGTCAGGGTATTATAGCTTTGTGCAGCCCCAACAGTTTGTAACGCCGCGAAATATTGGTCCTAGACCCACTATTAAGTTTACCAATCGTCATATCTCGACTAGCTGAATCGATCTAGACATGTGTGTCCGTCCGTCCATTATAAATTGTAAACACGATACAGGTCACAGTTATGGACAAATCTTCACGAAATTTTGCATGTAGGATGGGTTCTGGCCAATGAAGACCCCTATTGTTTTTTTAAAGATCGGTTAATATTTAGGGAATGAAATGGACCAAATACTTAATTTTTGTCGGTTTTTCTGGCCGCAATTATGGCCCAAACATTGCATGGAGAAGGGGATCGGGCCAACGAATAAGCATGCCTATTTTGATAAAGATCGGTGTGAGAAATGACAAAATTTGTATTCTATATATATTTTACTCCTGAATGACATAGACACGATAAATTGATAGTATATCTTAGAGAAGTGGTTGACCTTTAAATTGATACCAATTATATTGTCGGATGTGCTCAGATATGGGAGTTATATATAATAATGTAAATGCAACTATGTGCATAATATTACTATTACGCCGTTAGAGTACAGAAATGTCGCGCTTATCGCTTTGAAATTGTAAGGGAAGTTCCGATTATGGTCAAGGACGACGCCTATACTTTACGGTGAAGTTGAGATTTCATTCAGGGGGTGCAATGAACGGAAAACTTTAATTTTGTCAGATTTTCTAGTCGCTCTATTATTATATGCAGAACATCGCATATTTTACAAGGTGAATGGGATGTGACCAAATACTTAGAGCGGTTGTTTATATGATGATCGGTCAATATTCCGAGGGTCAAATCAACCAAACCCTAAAATTACCAGTTTTTTATTTTATGGCGTAAAAATTCACTTCAAGAAAAAATGGAAAATATGCCAGGGTTAGAAAGTGGAGCTGTTGACCTATAATCGATCAAGAGGGTGCAAATATCACGAAATATTGCCCAGTTTCAGAATATAGAACCGCAGAAAGTTAGAGTTCCTTGGTAGTTGTGTAGGGTATCATATGGTCGGCCCGTCCGACTATACTGCTCCGCTCACTGGTTTATAAATATTTTAGAACAAGAATTGAATATCTGGTCCTAAATACGAAATACATTGATGAGTGTGGATTTAATCTTCACCTACGAAGAACCCAAGCTCGTTCAAGACAAGGAACAAGAGCACACATTGTGTTGCCTACGGTCAGAGGTCGAAATGTCACTATAATTGCAGCAGTAAACAACGGGGGAGCTGTACATCACACAATCATTTCTAATTCCAGTGTAAATGCAGACATATTTAAATTATTTATAGAATGTCTTTTGGAGAAAATCAATCCAGAGTTGGAAAATTCGTTCTGATAATGGATGACGCTCAAATACACAAGAAACATGACATACACATTTTGATCGAATCCAAAAGATGGAACCTTAAATTGCTACCGCCTTATTATCCAATGCTAAATCCAATTTAAAAATTAAAAATATGTGCAATTTAAAAATTAAAAATATGGTCATGGTTTATTAAATCAAATATTATTTCATATTTAGGGAAAGGTATTCAATTCTTGTTCTAAAATATTTATAAAATAATGATTGGTACTTTCAAAATTTCATAGATGAATATGTCAAGAAATATCCCAATTTGTATTACTATTTAGTTAGTTTTATGTATTAAAGATATTAAATAAATTCATGCTGAATTAAGGAATACTTATGTTAATTACAAAAAAATCAATTACAATTACATTTCCTTGGACAGGAAAAAAGTTTCAATTAATTTAGAAAATGTTTTATTCCAATTGTAAAAGGTTTCATTCCATTTGTAAAAAAAGTTTCATTCCAATTGGAAAATGTTTCGTTTAATTTGCAAAAGGTTTCATTTAATTTGGATAACTTTTCGTTTAATTTGGAAAAAGTTTCATTTAATTTTTAAAAGGTTTCATTTAAACTGGAAATGCTATATATCAAATCATGTACAGACGGGACAAGAACTTGACAGATATATTCTAACCTGGAAATTGTTGTAATATAAGGTAAAATATAGAAAAAATGTTTATGTAACGTGTGTACTTTATATTTTTAATGGACTTGAAAACTGATAACGTACATCAATTCTGAACCTAAATAGAATAAATATGCAGAATATCAATGAAATAATATCACAGACATTTTTGTAAAACATTTGTAAATCTCGTCCTCTATGGTAGTTCTATTTACTATTAAAGAAACCAGTAAGGGAACTTCAAACTTCGGACGGGGCCGACTATATGATACCCTTCAGCACTTTGGGTACATGCAAGACATGTTAATATCTGCAATATCCTGTAGATAGAACGGTCTTAGAATCTTTGGAAGACTATTGAGATGGAATCGGGCGAAATTAAATGTGCTATCTAGATAAATATTTGAACCAATTGAAAAACGCCATACACATACCATTCTGAAATCAATGAAGAATTGAATGAGAATTGTCACACGGACAGACTTGAGTTCTTTGGTGTACCATTTGTATGAAATCGAGTCAAATTATGAATGGGATCTAATTGAGTAGCCATTGCCTACACCATTTATTTTTAATAATCACTCAGACGAAACTATATATAGGAGCTATATCTGAATCTGAACCGATTTTAACAAAACTTCGCATACATCAGTCCGCACCTAATTCAGTACTCTGTGCAGAATTTTGTCCCAATCGGACAAATATTGGGAGTTTGGTGCATCATTTACATAAAATCGGACGAAAATATATATGACAGATATATGTAAATCTGAACCGATTTTAACAAAACTTCGCAGACATCAATCTGAATATGATTCAGTACTCTGAGCAAAATTGTGTCTCTATTGGACAAATATTGGGAGTTTGGTGCATCATTCACATAAAATCGGACGAAACTATATATGTGAGCTATATATAAATCTGAACCGATTTTAACTAAACTTCGCAGACATCAGTCTGGACCTAAATCAGTACTCTGTGAAAAATTTTGTCCCAATCGAACAAAAATTGGGAGTTTGGTGTATCATTCACCAAAAAATCGGACGAAACTATATATGGGAGCTGTATCTAAATCTGAACCGATTTTAACAAAACTTACTATATTAAGGATTAAAAGATGCCGAATGGTATTCACAAACTACAGCAAAACTTAGCAGGGTCTTTTTATGGGAGCGATGTAAGAATAATGAACCGCAAAATGCGTTGTGTGTTTCCCTTTCCGGAACAATATTTTTTGAGTTAAAGTCTCTTCGGTGGGAACGAAAATGCTTCGGTGAGAACGAAAATGCCCTTTAAAATTACGCATTTTGTACGGAAATTTATATTGGAACTATGTCCAAACATATACCTATATAACAAATTTTCTGCATAGATATGTTATACTCTACTAGAACCCTGATTGCCAAATAGCAGCCACTTCAAAATTCCTAAAATAGACCTTGAAACGGATTAAATCTATTTTAATTCCAAAATAACTGAAAATATTCTGTTGAAAAACGTTCCCAAAGTTGTTTGAAAACCGTGCCTTAAGTCACCAAAATACCGAGCGGTACCTCACGCTCTATGGAGGATAACCCCAAAATATATGCATTCGATTTAACTCCCCATGATCACAGCCAATTCGGTAAAAAAAAGTCTCTAAAGTCACAACAAATACTGAATAATGGAAGCCTCTATCGAGGCTACCTCAAATTATAGATCAATTTGTATCAGTATTTGTATTACAAGTTATATGGCGATAATATTTGGTGATGTTTCAAACTATACAAACTTATTAGACATATACTCATTATTAGTTGTGTACGGTATAATATAATAAGAATAACATAACAATATGTGAACATATAAACTGACGAAATGATATCAACTAGTTTCAGGGATATGAATTATAATTATAAAAATACTTTCAAAATAACGTAAAAGCTTTCAATTACATTTCGTTTCTCCTAATATTATACATACGTGTGCCTCGTGTGGCACATTCCCTGGATAGTTATTATTTGGAACCCTCATCATGGTCAAATTCTAAATTCTCATATTTCATGCAACGTATTTTCCATTTTAAAGCCATTTATATGTAACGGTAAAGCAAAAAAATATAGTCTAAACTGGCAAAAAATATTTTAGCACTTTTTGGTATTGGAAAACGCCTACGTCCATTATCGCTAAAATAGAAGGCGAAGAAGAAAAAAACTAGCATTTTGTAACTCGACACCAACCTGCCAATTCTATTTCCAAGAATATTTCATGTGGCAGTAACAACAAATGGATTTTTGCCATTAGCTTTTACCTATAAAACGGATGAGAACGGTATTTGATTCGGAGGAAAAACGACGAGTATTAAAAATTCACAACTAATACTAACTCAACTAGTCAGCTCTTCCGGCCGCGTATGTGTGTGGGTGGGTGTGTGTGTGCGTTGAAAAGGGTCAGAACAGAAAAGTTTCAAATTCTAAGTAAGCGCCGTGTGCAGTCCATTATCAATTCAACATCAACTCTAGTTTGCCCGAAAGGTAAAACAAAAACAAAACAAACAAAAAATATATCATCAATAGTCCTCATGTCGTATTTGCTCTAACGTCGAACGGACAGCTACATAAATGGATCAAATTTCAACAGGCGACAAACTCTATTGAATTGTAAAGTGCAAAAAGTTTCTTTCGCTAGAACACAATGCCTCCGGGGAGCTAGAACACAAATAGATTGGGGTGTGGGACACTTTTGGCATGTAAATGGAAATGTCAGCTATGTTTGGCGATATGTAAAATCATGTTTTATTTAAAGTTTTCTATAAAACTACATGCATGTATGTACATTTATTGAGTTGACTTAATGACAGTTGTAGGTACATTTAAAATAAACACATTCAAAGAATTTCAAATTCTTTATTTTTCAAAAGGGGAAACCCGAGAGCCCTACCACCGAAAACAAATAATAACAACGTTTTGTATGATTGTAAATAATGTAACGTTTAAAAAAAATTTCTTTACACAATTAAAAATTTTTCAGAACGAAGTCATTTTGACCGATTTTAGGCATTCGAAGAAATTATGTCCCAGAAACAAATTATAGGTGACATGTTCTGCAAATACTTTTCTTTAGAAATAAGTTATGGTATTGTTAGTATTTGTAATGAAAGGAATGAAACCAAACAGAAGTCGACAAGTTTAATACTCAAATATTCCATTTGCGAATCTATGTCTTTTTTTTGCGGCATTCAAATGTGAATAAAAATTATGTATTGTACACCACGAAGAAACCTTTAAATTTTAATCCAATTGGGTTGTGCGAAATTAAAATTGTATGTCATCTATAATTCTGTATCGTGGACTTTGTGAACCTTATATGAGGTATTTTTTTCATGACCAATTTATGTAATTCTCCTTTATTTTCATAGCTTCCCTTCGAATTCGTGATATATCACCAAAAGTTTACTTTGAATTACCATTCATTAAGTATTGTATAAATTCCTGCTCATCTACATATGTATATATATGTATGTATATATGAATTGCTGTTCGTTAGTCTCGCTAAAACTCGAAAACGGCTGAACAGATTTTTCTTATCTTAGTCTTGAAATGTTCGTGGAGCTTCAGGGAAGGTTCAAAAATTTTGAAAATCGCGAAAAATTTGCAAAAAAAAAAATTAAAGCATATTTGCTTTTCCACGAATTTAGTATCGAGCAATTTTGGTTGCATCACGTTATAGATGTTTTTTTTTTTTTTTTTTTGAGATATTTTGGGTGAAAATTGGCCACGTATCATTCCTCTAAGTCTACATTTGTCAATTATTGAAAAATTTTCAAAATATTTTATTATTATTATTTTTACAATTGGATAATATTGGACAATTGGATATAATATGAGTATACCAAAAAATAGAATGCACGTAAATGTTGCGACAAATGCTAGGATGGAAAATCAGAAGACATTCTGAATGAAGTTCGTGTCCATTCAGGAAATTTGCTTGAAAATAATAATAGTAATAGTAATAACGAAAAACCAGTAAACCAGCCAAGGACCTAATGTGAATGTAATACCAAAATTTACATCGAAAACATTTATTATAACAAAGAGTCCCATGATGTTACCTATTCAGGTTGAACATGTGACTATAAAATTGCAAATTGCAAAAACCGGGGTAAGAACTTAAACATTAAAATTAATCGGGAAATATTTATGGCGTATTTTTAAAACGTTAAGCAATAGTGCATAATTTCTGGGATGATATTATTTATTCACTGGAATCCGTTATGCCTAATTATATCCAACTTTTTGAGAAAATTCGGTCTTTATTTTAAATACCGAAAATGGGGCGGGACCAGTATGTAGGAGCTATATCGAAACTTGGGCCTAAATAGAGATTTTTTTGCAAAAATGTGTGTTACCCCCAATACACCGGATTGACATATTACAGCTATTACAATGGGAATGGTGATATATTAGGTTTTTCTAGGAAGATTTGACACCACTTGATTAATGGTATGGGGGATACCATTATATGGGTGCTACCCGGAAATTTGAACCAATATTGATAATTATTTGTAATGATATTTTGTACTCAATTACAGCCAAATTGCTTGAAAGCGTAACCAAACTCCCCAAAGTACAATTATATGTACCGTTATATAGGGGCTACCCTACAAAGGTGGACCAATATTGATAACTTTTAGTAGGATTTATGCTACCAAATAAAACAAGCAAACAACGAACTACAGATGATTAGGTTGAAAAACATGCCCAAATCCCCAAAGGATCGAATAATGTGGAGGCTTTTGGGAAGCTTGGGCAAATTTTGTTAGGAACATTTTGTACTCAATGATGATCCAAAATATAAAATTAAGCCAAATTTCGAATATTATATATTGATAGTTTTAAGTAGAGATATTTTCTGCTTAGTAAGTATCCCTATTAAATTAGAAGCAATTCTGTTGAAGGCCGTGCCCAAGATCTTCAAAATACGAATATTGAGAGCTACCATTATATGGGCGGTACCCCGAAACATTAATAATTTTTGGTACGAAACTTTCTGCTCAATGACAAACCAAAATATAAAAAAAAATTACTACCAATTCTGTTGAAAAAATCGTCAAAATTCCACATATTACAAAATACCGTTTTATGGGGGCTACCTTTAAAAGAGAACCAATATGGAACATTTCAATACCAAATATCCTAGGAGTAGTGGAGGGTATAAAAAGCTAACTTAATATCGGGCCCGCTAGTTTGAAATATATTTTAATATTTTAATTTATTTATTGACTTCTAATCGGACAACTATCACGAAATATTGCCCAAGCTCTGAATAAAAATACGCAGAATGTTAGAGTTCCGTGGTACTGCTCCGCTCACCGGTTTGGATATAATTCGAATCTACACTAAGTCAAGAATGTCCCTACAAAATTTCAATTTCAAGAACTAATATAGCATCAAGTGTCATCAAGAGTGATTGGCAAGAGTGATTGATAAAAGAAAAGAAACCAAAGAAAATAAAACGAAAGATTTTTTCAAATTAAAATAAAATAATTTGCTTTATTGAATATTGTTCGAAAATCCTGAAAATTTAAAATCGAGAATAAAACGTAATATGTTTTGTAAAATTTTCCAGAAAACCAAGATTTGTATCAGAACCTTGCATAGACTTAAACCACTTTCAAAATAAAAACGACTCATGTATAATCAACGTGCAGGCTGCAGTTACGGATCGGACACATTTAGCGGAAAGTGTCAGCCTATGGTTCGCTGTTATTATTCATTGTATTCGTTGTACTGGAAAAGACCACACTGTCGTACAGGGTATTATGTCTTTGTGCATATGTTTGTAACAAACTAATCGAGATAGACACATGGTTCCTTTTGAGAATATGCATAGAATCACTTTCTGAGTCGATTTATGCATGTCCGTCCGTCTGTAGATGTTAAATTGTAAACAAAGTACAGGTCGCATTTATAATCCGATTTGGATGAAATTTGGCACATGTCACTTATTTGGCCCAAGGACGAACCCTATTGAAATTGGGAAAAATCGGTTCAGATTTAGATATAGCTCCCATATATAGTTTCGTCCGATTTAAGGTAAATGGTGCACCAAAGTCCCTATATATTATTCGATTTGCATGAAATTTGGCATAGAGTACTGAATTAGGTGTAGAATGGTGATGTGTTTCGAGTAAATCGGTTCAGATTTAGATATAGCTCCCATATATTGTTTTGTCCGATTCTATGTAAATGTTATACCAAAGTCCGCATATATCTTTCGATTTGCATGAAATTTGGCATACAGTACTTAATTAGGCGCAGAATGATGTGTGCCAAGTTTCGGGAAAATCGGTTTAGATTTACAAATAGCTCCCATATATAGTTTCGCCCGATTTTAGGTAAATGGTGCACCAACGTCCCTGAAAATCAGTTGATTTGCACGAATTGTGGCATAGCGTATTAAATTAAGTATAGAATGAAGTGTGCTAAGTTTCGTGAAAATCGGTTCAGATTTAGATATAGGTTCTATATAAAGTTTCGCCCGATTTTAGGTAAATGGTGCACCACAGTCCCTGCTAATCTTTTGATTGGCCTGAATTTTGGTATAGCGCAGTAAATTAAGTCTAGAATGATGTGTACACATCCTATATATATTTTCGCCCGATTTTAAGTAAAATGTGACACAACGCACATAAATAAGTAGAAATTATACATGGAAATCGGTTCAGATATAGATATACCGTAGCTTCCATATATAATATCTACTTATTTATGTTAATTGTACACCAAATAATCGATAGGTGTCTGATTGAGATTAAATTTTAAACAGTGCAGCATACCGAATAGCTTGTGTCAAGTTTGCTTTAAATCGATTTACACAGTGCGCTAGAGTCGTTTGCCCAAACGAAATGAAATTTAGCATAGGTTCCAGAAGGACAGGATATTTAAATTCGTTCAATTTCATGTCAAAATTTCTTCAGAATATACCCAAAGTGGTGAAGGGTATCATATAGTCGGCCCAGTCCGACTTTACTATTTACCTCACTGGTTTTAAGCTCGGTTTATGGAACAACCGTTCTATCATAAGTCAGCTAAGTAAGTAACTTTGAATAATTTTGGCCAAGAAAAGTGGTGCTTCGAACCATACTCCTTTAACATCTTCTGGTACCTCCCTCACAAAATGATCAATATTTTGCACAAATTTAATTTTATAATACATGCGAAGGGATCATGCTATATAATGTTGGAAGATGGGACTTATAGGTATACCTTATCTAAAGGAATAATAAAACCTGTGTGTAATTAAGTAGACTTCCGAAAACCATAAGCTGAGGATGTACATCTGTTAGCAACACCGACTGATACCTTTTTACTTGTTTTGTCTTAAAAAAAATATAATCATAAAAATTATATATACAATCCTTTGCACAGTTTTGAAGAAATTTCATTGAGCTACATTTTTTTCTCGATATGATCGAGATAATTTCATTAGATTTTTTATAATTTGAAGTAAGAGGCCTTACATTATGTGTAGTTAGTTATTCAAACAACGACAGCTTCTTACACCTTCATACAGCTCTGTATTACATCTTCACTAATAAGTTTCGAAAAATACTACAAACATTGTAGTTTTAAGATTTAAACACACACAAAAAAACATTATCAAGAGTTTATTAAAGTTCCTCCATCCTCCCAAAAACAACGCAAAATTCTAGTTTAACTACATCTGTGTACACATCGTTGAATCGATATGTTCTCTACTCATCTATCTACAGGTCACATTCATTGATGTGCTATGTGTGTGTGTATGTATACGTCGTTGTACATTTTTAACCGAACGCATCAAATAAACACAGATATGCCATTTAAACTCTTTGGCAAATAGCCGTATTTAACTAAAAGGGTTCATACTCTCGACTCGAATCGTCGATGCGAGTCGACTATTTTTATGAAAGGCCGTTTGTTTGCCTTATAGTGGCAATATTTTGCACTCCAGCTATATCAGCCATAATTCCAGGCACGTTTCCCAAATAAAACAACAACAACAACGACGACGACAGAAACAGCGCCAGCATGAACAACGAAAACATGGGAAACACAAACCAAAATCCCATCGCCCCCTCATCGTCCTTTTCCATATACCCACATACATAATATACCATACTATACATGCATGCACGGGTATCTTTCTTCGTGCCGTTCTGACGGACGAAGCACTTGTCGGTGTCATTTAGCCTCCCGCATGTGTACAACGACACACAACTGGTTTGGGATACAAAAAGCATATATTTTATAGACAAGTCTGTTGAACAGTTTTGTCCGACCGACCGTGTGTCCGTCAGACGGACAGCAGGACTATTGGGCAGCCCAACTACACAAGCAACAACAATGTGACTGACTAAACCAAACAAAACAGCCAACATTCGCACATCAACACACAATATACTTCAACGGCCGGTTGTAACTTGGCCCCACTCGTTCACTTAGTAACTCATTCCGGTGACTGGTTGGTAAAACTCCAATTCGTCCCGTACGACAATGGTTACTGGAGTCGAACACACTCTATCGTCGTTGTTCATAAAATTCGGATGTGTAGACTCGAATTTCGGCCGGGAACATACATCCTTACAAACATACCCACTTACATACATACATACATATGTCCAAAATCCACCCACAAGTTATGTTTGTATTTGGAAGAGTGTTAGTCAGGATATTTGCGTATGTTTGGCTTATGGCTACGGGTTCACTGTTGCAAATGTGCACTTCTTCGTTTTGTTTTTGTTGCTGCTGTTGTAGTTGTTGTTAGCCCCCTTCTATGAACAAAAAAAGTTTAAAATCTCCCCTTTGGGCAGAATTCATGAAACTTTTACATGTACATAGTTATCGATTTTTAATATGATTTGTATATTTTCGGCTTAACTTATATACCAGCTGTATAGACCTGCTTTGTTAAGCCAAACTTTTTTGTTTTGGATGTATCCAAAATATAGCAAAAAACTAAAAACTAAAATGTTCTATTTCTACGAAATTATTTTTGGAATTTTTAACATTAAATCAAAATAATGTTCAAGCCCTCATAGAACTCCAATAGTAACCACTAAATAAACGAATGTTGAATATGTACCAAATTAATGTTTTTTTACATATAAACTGAATTTTTACACACGTACTGTATGTTAGACGAAAAACCAGTAAGGAAAGTTCAAAAGCCGTTCGGGGCCGACTATATGACACCCTTCACCACCTTGGGTACATACCACCTATCATTTAGGGTACATATTGTTGGAGGACAAACTAAATTAACAACATGAAGATATTTGAAGATATTCAAACTAAATTAAACAACCCCTAAATTAAACTAACCTGTAGTAACATCAATACGGTATGCAAAATTGTGTTTTTGTTTTGTTTTCAATCGGAGAATATTGGCGGTATATTGCTCCATTTACATAAATCTAGGCTGATTCGAAAAAAAAACTCCGCATACATCAATCTGGACCAAATTCAATACTCTGTGCAAAATTTTGTCTCAATCGGACCAATATTGGGAGTTTGGTGCACCATTTACACAAAACTATATATGGGAGCTATATCTAAATCTGAACCGATTTCAACAAAATTTCGGATACATCAATCTGGACCTAATTCAATACTCTGTGTAAAAGTGTGTCTCAATCGGACCAATATTGGGAGTTTGGTGCACCATTTACATAAAATTGGACGAAACTATATATGGGAGCTATATCAAAATCTGAACCGATTTCAACAAAATTTCAAATACATCAATCTGGACCTAATTCAGTACTCTGTGTAAAATTGTGTCCCAATCGGACCAATTTCGTGAGTTTGGTGCAGCATTTGTAAAAAATCGGACAAAACTATATATGGGAGCTATATCTAAATCTGAACCGATTTTCTCCAATTTCAATAGGGTTCGTCATTGGGCCAAATAAGTGGCATGTGCCAAATTTCATCAAAATCGGATCATAAATGCGACCTGCATTTTGTTCACAAAAATACATGGACGGACAGACGGACATGCATAAATCGACTTAGAAAGTCATTCTAGGCATATTCTCAAAAGGAAGCATGGTCTATCTCGATTCCTTTTGCCTGTTACAAACATATGCACAAAGCCATAATACCCTATACCACAGTGTGGTTAAGGGTATAATAAACCAGTAAGAAAAGTAGTAACGTCGGACTGGGCCGACTATATGATACGCTTCACCACATTGGGGATATTTTCAAATGTATCCTAACAGACGTCGCCTTTTCTAAGGAACATTGACATAAAATTGAACGAACTTAAATATGCGATCTTTATCTATAAGTAAACCGACTAACATCAATTCCAACACATGCCATTCTGCAACCTATTCCATACTTTCTAAATAGGTTTAAAGCAAACTTCACACACGCCATGTGTATGCTTCACTGTTTAAAATGTATCAATCAGGCACCACTGATTATTTGGTGTACAGTCAACATTAATAAGTCGAAATTACATATGGAAGCTATTCGATATCTGAATCTGAACCGATTTCAAGGAAACTTGCTAGATATTAATTTTTATTAATTTCTGTACGTTTTGTCAATCTGCCTTTAGTGCACCATTTACTTAAAAAATATAGAAGCTATATCTAAATCTGAACCAATTTTAAGAAAACTTGACACGCGAAAGGTTATAGTATTAGTACATTGTACAAAATTGTGTGCCGATCGGCCAATCTTTGGGTCTTTTGTACACAATTTAAATTAAATCGGTCGAAAATATATATTGAAGCTATATCTAAATCTGAACCGATTTTCACGAAACTTAGCACGCATCATTGTGGACCTAATTCAGTACCCTATGCCAAATTTCGTGCAAATCGAAAGATATATAGGTACTTTGGAGCCCCATTTAAGGTAAATGGGACGAAAATATATATATGGGAGCTATATATAAATCTGACCCGATTTTCTCGAAACTTGGCACACGTCATTCTGGACCTAATTCATTATGCTATGTCAAATTTCGGTTCCTCCCCGTTTGCACTAGATTTAATGGTTTATGCTTATTTTTTGACCGACCAAGGGTACATATTTGCAGATTTTTTTTTTTTAAATATGTCCATGTTAGATCTCGTCCAAAGATATTTATTATTTCTTCGCAGAATATTCTGGGTATAAAACTTGCAGAGTAGGAGCATATATTAAAATATTAGCATCCTCATAATACATCTTCTTAGACATTGATCTAGGATATATATTATAAGGATTAATTAGATAGATTCGAAATGGAGATTCGACAAATACACAATTAAACTTGGCGGTGCCAAACTTTGTGGGCTATATCTAAAAATAGACCGATAATGATACTTTTTGGCAAGCAAATCGGCCAACAAATAAAAACTGTATTAGGGAGTATACCAAAACATGAACCACGTCTGGGTACGTCATCTTTAAGTCGAAATTTAAAACGTTCCATGGATAAGCCCAAAGTGAACATAATATTCCTTGCTTCATCGTTCTTTCTTTAAACGAAATATTTTCACAAAATCCCGTCTCACAAATACACTAACATGAATTGATTTACGAATAAATTTCTTTACATTTTTTTGCAGATTTTATTTGCTACCAGTAAAATAGACGAATTTCTCCCCACGAGCAGGCAAGCACCACCACCATCACAACCCATAACTTCCTGTTACAGCAGCACAACGAAAAAGGATTGGCAAAAAAAATCGTAGAAAACAAACGAAGCGCTCTAGTCTGGCCGGGCAAGGGTGTAAAACGTTTGAACGAAATAGCCGTTGTATGTGCCCTGAATCTTGGATTTCCTTAAGCAAAGTATCAATAAGGTTATCGAGCGTTCATAACTTAATTTATGGTTCACCAGCTTCCACCTCACACTCTCAGCTCGAACACTTTATATTGGCGATAACATTCAAAGTTTATATTTTTATTGCCCCATGTACAGCCATTGGTGTGTCCCTCCACTGACGTTGCCAGCTAGCGGAAGTACCAGCTACGTAGCGTAACCATCATCTCTGAATTTATGGGATACTGTTTAGGGCATGATAAGCGATGTGTGTTCAATTTTATGGTCGTTAATGGAAAGTCAATGCATATGTTTCGGTTGAATCCCCGCTCCATAATAATGGTTTCCTTCTTCGTTTTTTTTTTTTTTTTTTGCACAGCTTGTGCTAAAATAGTTTATGTGTATTTGTTCTTGTTGTTGTTTTGCTACATGAAATAGACGAGAACCCAGAATTCCGAAACGTATAAATAATTTGTGGGATTTTATTTACCCGCAACTGTTACTGGGGTTTGTTTCATTCTGGTGAAACATCAACTCAAGTGCATTTTAATTGGGTATGTTTTATTTGCGGTTTACACTTGAATAGAATCGCTAAATAATTTCAGTATCTAATTACAAATAATCACGAAAAATGAAATCGAAATAAATTCTTCAAAAATAGAAAACAAATAACAATAGTACAGCAAAACGAGAAGCAGAAAGGACTCGTCAATATTTGTTTAAATATTAATGTGAGGGATCGATAGTTATTTAGTATAAACCACAGTTTACCGACCCTTAAACCACTCTTTGTGAACATATGAGGAGTTGCTGGTGCTTTGCATACAAATGAGAGCTTTTCGAATAAAAATTATAGCTTTGAAATTAATACGTTTCGAATTGAAATACAATTTGTTTTAATGATTATGTGAATGCTGGCTAAATATATTATATATTTTAATCAATATAGTGGAAATGGATGCCTGGGTACTTTGATCCATACCAGTGGGAGAAAAATATTAATATTATACTAAATATTATCCAATAGTGCTGAAAACTCATAGTCTGAGTTCTTGGGTATGATCTTAATTGAATTCTCATTGAGTAGAAAATCACCCTAACACCAATAATCAGTATTGGCGATGTTGTTATAATATGGCGTATCGATAAAAAAGAGTCCATATATATCTTTCGATTTGCACCAAATTTGGCATAGCCAACTGAATTGAGTCTAGAATGATGTCTGCTGAGATTCGTGAAAATCGGTTCGGATTTACGTATAGCTCAAATACGCATTTTCCTCTGATTTAATGTAAAAAGTACATCAAAGTACCTATATGCAGATTTAGATATAGCTCCCATATATATTTTCGTCCGATTTTATTTTAATAGAGCGCCAAGCCCGCTATATTTCCTTCGATTTGCACGCAATTTGGCACAGCGAACTGAATTGAATCTAGAATGATTTCTGCTGAGATTCGTGAAAATCGGTTTAGATTTAGATATAGCTCAAATATATTTTCGTCCGTTTTATTGTAAATGGTGTACCAAAGTCCCTATATATCTTTAGATTTGCACGAAATTTGGCATAGCTTACTAAATTAGGTCTAAAATGATGTGTGTGATAGTTTCGTGAAAATCGGTTCAGATTTAGATGTAGCTCCCATATATATTTTCGTCCGATATAATGTACATGGAGTATCAAAGTCCCTATATATCCTTCGATTTGAATAAAGCCTAGAAATATGTGTGTTAAGTTTCGCGAAAATCAATTCAAGTTTTGATATAGCTCCCATATATGTTTTTGTCCCATTTTATGTAAATGGCGCACCAAAGCCCCTATATTTCTTTCGAGAATCGAATTGAGTGTAGAATTACGTCTGCTGAGATTCGTGAAATTCGGTTCGGATTTAGATATAGCTCCCATATATATTTTTGTCCGATTTAATGTAAATGGTGCACCAAAGTGTAATGTAACATCTATATTTGACATCAATGACTATCAGCTTTTTGGAAATAGCTAGTATTACGGTTAAGGAAACGAAGACCTTTGGGAGCTGTTGATGAGCTAGATAACAGTGAGAATTGTTCATTAACGTCCATTTGGATTACAAACTTATTTGTAGACTCCCTTTAATTCACTATATTACTTTTAAAAACATTCTAAGTGGTCAATATACCCATAACAAAAGAAGAAAAAAAAACAAAAGCCCCTTTTATGGTTACAAAAAGTTCTGATAAGGAGCAAAAAGAAGAATAAAAAACTATTGACAACACTAAGAAAATGTTAGATCTTACAATGGTGTATAGATCCACGCCTCAAAACCCTCACCTACCATATTCCTGATAGTGTTAATACATTTCTTTAAGGAACCCACATACATTTCCCTGACACAATCGATCACACAGGAAACTTGATTAGATTTAGACATTCATTTCAATTTCGATTTCCTTAATTTACATTTCAATCCATTTTTAATTTAATTAAATACTAATAATTTTTATAGCAACTATATCTAACAGGGTATTTAGAAAATATATCTTCCAAATTGTATTCTTACAACTATTATTAATCCAAGGCTTTATATATTCAAATATCTTCATAACAAATTTTCAATAACTTTTCATAGTTCAGTACAATCATGGTTTTTTCTCTGTGATAGATTTTTTTATATTATAAAAATTATAGTCACTTTGCAGGCACATAATATCAACTTAAATAGTATTTAAAAATTTCATGCACTTCTATTATTACTTTTGGTATGTTTTAATATATAGTTAAACTTTGATATTCTTCAGTAATCTTTATGGAGGGATTTTTTCTACTGTTTACTTAATTGTTTCTTTTTCTTTTTTCACTTTGGTCTTGTAAAATGTTTATTTATGAACGACAACGCAAAACTAAGAAAAAATCATTCCTTTGGAAATTGCAGAATCACAAAATATAAATTGTAAAATGTACATAAAAATTGTAGGTATGTACATATGTGCATTTCAGTTATTCAAGAAAAAATTTTCTGATACTCTACATATTTTGATGAATGGCAAAGTAAATGCAACAACAACATTACTCATGTAAAGAGACAAATTTGTTGAGCTATTCTTTTCTTCTGTATTGCGTGGTCGATCATACATATCATGATACATACATATTGATAACTACAGGTTGACAATTTCTACTTTGTTTCACTCACCATACCAAAAGACAATGAACGATGAGGCCTCAGCGATCTGCTTGGTTAATGATGTTCTTTTACTCGGCTGTTAATTAGCAAAATATACGATAGTGATTATCTATATGATGATCATGATGTAATGACCAATACAAATTTTACGTTACCACTCTATAATGACGTTGCGTTGATGAAGGTATATATTAACAGATATGGTATTGAAATTGATAGTTATAATCTATTTTATACAAATATATATTTTGCGATGTTAACGTTCATTGCAGGTGTAATAGTTTTATTATACTGTCTGTGCGCAAATTTTGGATGAAATGGTATTGAATTTTAGTGTTTCTTCACTTTTAATAATACTGAATTTCCAATAATCCATCGATCCAAATACGTATTAATTCTTAATGTGGATGAAAGAAAGCATTATTAATTTAAGAAAAATTCAACATTGGCGTCTGCTATGTACATGCTTAACAAATTGGTACTTGTGAAGCGATTTATTAAAAGTTGAAAGCCGGAATTTATAATTGCTAGTTAACCACGTTTTCTTTCCTACAGAAAGTTGGCTGTTTGGTTTTTGGACAGTATTATGTAACTGTGGTAATTGGGGCTTCGCCGGGGCTTTGGGGCATCTTTTCTGGGGACATGCAGATTCATTAACTGCAATTCCCTCTGGACCCCTAAGGAAAATATTCCCTTTAATCACAAATTCGTTTTGTTTTTATATATTCAGTGGATATCTAACCCCTTTTTTATTGAATTCCTCGATTGGAGTAAAAAAACACGTGTGATTTTGTAACTTTGCCAGTACCTTTCGCTGAACCAAAAATCTGTTCCATAAAATCTAATTTAACTTTATGATTCAAATGAAGTTTAATTTTTTTCACATATTTACCTAGCTCAATTATAATAATATTTAATCTTTAATTTTAATAATCTTTAATCACTAATCGTATAAGATTATATAGTTAAAGTTCAATTTATTAACTTTTCAATTGGTTATTTTCGAATGGATATTTTTTTTGAGTGATCTTAACACTTTGGCAGATTATTGAAAAAGAAAGATTGAATATTTAGTAGTCAATGATGTAAATTCAGCTTCATAGCTATGTAATTGTGTCAATTAGAGAAATCAATTAACTCGCACATGGTACGATAAAAAGTACCCGATTGAAATAACCGTTTTGTTCGATGGTATAAACGTTTGTACTGTACAAACATACATCTTCGGAGCTGACGTTCAAGATCAAGAAAATAACGATAATTAAAAAAAAATTGGAATGAATTGAATTGCCATCATTGAATTTTGTCAGTGGATGGAATTAGACTCAAATTTATTCCATTACAAAAGCGCCTATGTTTCTTTCGATTTGTACGAAATTTTGCATAGCGTATTGAATTAAGTCTAGACTGATGTATGTTAAATGAAAATCCGTTATTATATAAATTGTGTACTAAAGACCAAAGTTCGTCCGATTGACACACAATTTTGTACCATGTACTGTGGCAAGTTTCGTCGCAATGAGTTTAAAATTGGGACTAGAATAACGTTATTGTGTTTTTTTAGAAATTGGTGCAGATGCACACATAGCCTCCATGTATTTTCGGCCAACTTCATGGTAATTGTGCACCAAATAATCAACGGGTGTCTGATCGTGATTAAATTTTGAACAGTGCAGGAAAATGCGTGTATCAAGTTTGCCTTAAATCGATTTACATAAATTTTGTCCCATTGTACGCAAATGACTCTAAATCTCCCCGAATGATATTAAATTTAGGTAGGTTGCAGAATGGCATATATATGGATTGATGTTAGTCTGTTCAAATATAGATAAAAAATCATATATTTAAGTTAAGATATATATGTAGAATATACCATAGTGGTGAAGGTTATCATATAGTCGGCCCAGTCCGACTACTGTTTTTATGTCTTTGTGAATATATTTTTAACAGGCAAAAGGAATCGAGATAGACCCATATATATTTTCATCCGATCTTATGTAAATGTGCACTTAAGTCCCTATATATCCTTCGATTTGCACGAAATTCGGCATAGCGTAATGAATTGAGCCTAGAATGAGGAGTAGTAAGTTTCGAGAAAAGCAGTTCAGATTTAGATATAGCTCCCATATATATTTTCGTCCGATTTTATGTACATGGTGCACAAAAATCTATATATTATATATCATTCGATTTGCACGAAATTTGGCATAGCGTACTGAATTGAGTCTAAAATGATATGTGCTATGTTTCGTGAAAATCGGTTCAGGTTTACATACACCTCCAATGTATTTCTCGTCCGATATTAAGCATATGTTGCACTGTAGATCCATAGCTTGGCCAATTTACACAACGTACGTACAATTAATATCTGGCAAGTTTCCTGGAAATCGGTCCAGATATAGATATGGCATAGCTTCCATATATAATTTCGACCTATTCATGTTAACTATACACCAAGTAATCAATGGATGGCTGTGCCAAGTTTGCTTTTAATCGACTTACACAATTTAGCATAGGTGGCAGAATGACATGTGTACGGATTTATGTTAGTCGGTTTATATATAGATAAAGATCACATTTTTAAGTTCGTTCAATTTCATGTCAATGTTCCTTCAAAAAGGCGACGTCTGTTAGGATACATATCGCTTATTTGCTGCAAGAGATGTGTAACTCAAAAAACGTTATTTTCGAGTTAATGATGTACGATTGTTCGCTATAATAGACCTCATGTTGTGTAAACCACTCATATGAATATATATTACACACTCTAATTGAGAAGCTGTAGAAGTTCCTCTGTCCCATATAAAGTGTAAGTAAATTGAAAACTAAAAACGCATTTTCTGCATAATCGTGTTTTTTGAGTTATGCCTGTTTTGCAGCAAATGAGCGATATGTAGAATATACCTTAAGTGGTGAAGAGTATCATATAGTCGGCCCAGTCCGACTTTACTACTTTCCTTATTGTTTTCTTTTTACATTTTGTTAGTAACTATTCGAAATCCTCATTTCTGACCCTATAAAGAGTTGAAATTTTGCATAGGATTATCTATAGTGCAGGTAGTACAAAATAAAAACCAATAAGCAAAGTAGTAAAGTCTGACGGGGCCGACTATATGATACCCTTCACCACTATGGGTATATTAAAAAGGTCAGTAACATGAAATTGTATGAACTAAAATATATGACCTTTATCTAAATGTGAACCGACTTAGATCAATCCATAAACATGTCATTCGTTTGTTACAATGGGACCAAATTCTGTAAACCGATTTAAAGCAAATATCAATCGCGCACCCGTTGAATATTTAGAGCCCAAGTAACACGCAATTACGTCATTCTATTCTGAAAAACATGAAGAGTTTGGTGCACCATTTACTTAAAATAGAATGAAAATATATATGGAAGCTACAGATTAAGTTAGACTATTTTATGCACGTTTTGTTCCTAATGGACATATTTTGGGTCCTTGGGTCCCACTTAAAATCGGACGAAACTATATGGGAGCTATATCTAAATCTGGACGGATTCCAACAAAACTTGACTATAAAACTATACTATCTTAAGTACGTTGTGCAAAATTTTGTGTCAATCGGCCTTACTTTGAGTCTATGGTGCACCATTTATTTAAAATCGGAAGTAAATATATATGTGGGCTATATCTAAATCCGAACTGAAGATATATAGGGACTTCGGTACACCATTTACATGAAATCGGACGAACATATATATGGGAGTTATATCTAAATCGGAACCTATTTTCACGAAACTTAACACACATCATTCTAGACTCAATTCAGTGCGCTATGCCAAATTTCGTGCAAATCGAAATATATATAGGGACTTTGCTGAACCATGTACATTAAATCGGTCGAACATATATATGGGAGCTATATCTAAATCTGAGCCGATTTTTAAGAAATTTTACACACATCATTCTAGACTCAATTCAATACGCTATGCCAAATTTCGTGCAAATCGGAAGGTATATAGGGACTTTGGTACACCATTTACATGAAAGGAACCATATGTCTATCTCAAAAGGAACCATATGTCTATCTCGTTTCCTTTTGCCTGTTACAAACATATGCACAAAGACATAATACCCTGTACCACAGTGTGGTGAAGAGTATAAAAATCGCTGTTGCAAACATAAATTTACTGTAAACCAGTAAGGAAAGTAGTAAAGTCGGACGGGGCCGACTATATGATACCCTTCACCACTATGGGTATATTAAACAGGACTTTTAACATGAAATTGGATGAAATAAAATATGTGATATTTAGCTAAATGTGAATCTACCTAGATATATCCATAAAGTATGTAAATCGACTTCAAACAAATATAAATAGGTCATCCGTTGGGCTATGTCTGTACTTCTAGAAAACGCAACTTTGTAATTCTATGCTCAATTTTGTACGTTGTGCAAAATTTGATGTCAATCTGACTAACATGAGGAGTTTGAAGCCCAATTTACTTGAAATCAGGCGAAAATATATAGGGAAGCTCTATCCAAATATTAAGCGATTTCAAACAAACTTGTCACAGGTTAGGTTATACTAATTTCAGAACGTTTTGTTCCTATTGGTTCCTTGGTGCGTCAATTACTTAAAATCAATCTATAATAAAAGGGAGCTATATCTAAATCTGGACCGATTTTCACGAAACAAGGCAGACATCACTCTAGGCTCAATTCAGTACGTTATGCGAAACTTCGTACAAATCGAAGGATATAAAGCGAATTTGGTGCACCATTTACATGAAATCGGACGAAACAATATATGGGAGCTATATCTAAATCAGGACCGATTTTCACGAAACTTGGCAGACATCATTCTAGGCTCAATAAAGTACGTTATGCCAAATTTCCTGCAAATCGAAGGATATATAGGGACTTTGGGGCACCATTTGCATGAAATTGGACGAAACTATATATGGGAGCTATATCTAAATCTGGACCGATTTTCTTGAAACTTGGCAGACATCATTCTAGACTCAATTCAGTGCCTTATGCCAAATTTCCTGCAAATCGAAGGATATATAGGGACTTTGGGGCACCATTTACATGAAATCGGACGAAACTATATATGGGAGCTATATCTAAATCTGGGCCGATTTTCACGAAACTTGGCGGGCATAATTCTAGGCTCAATTCAGTACATTATGCCAAATTTCGTGCAAATCGAAAGATATATAGGGATTTTGGGGCAACATTTACATGAAATCGGACGAAACTATATATGGGAGCTATATCTAAATCTGGACCGATTTTCTTGAAACTTGGCAGACATCACTCTAGGCTTAATTCAATACGTTATGCCAAATTTCGTGAAAATCGAAAGATATATGTTTAATTTGAGTACCAAATTTCACGAATCGAGCTCAAAAGGTTCACCCAGATCCAAATTTTACCAAATTTAGTTCCATTTAGGAAATATTATTTCCATAAGTACCCACCTCCAACATCCAACAAAACTTCCTGCGTACTCCGATCCTACACGCCACAAAATTTTCAAATTTCAGGATTTCAACCCTACCGGTTCACCCACAATTCAAATTATATTATATTTAGTACGCAGTAGTACCTCCACAGTGTTCATAAATCAAAAGTTCAAGATTCCAAGACTTAGACATTTACATGAAATCGGACGAAACTATATATTGGAGCTATATCTAAATCTGTACCGATTTTCACGAAACTTTGCAGACATAATTCTAGACCTAAATGATTAGGCTGTACCAACTTTCGTGCAAATCGAAAGATATATAGGGACCGTTTACATTAAATCGGTTAAATATATATATGGGAGCTATATCTAAATCTGAACCGATTTTTCCCAATTTCAATAGGGTTCGTCCTTGAGCCGAATAAGTGACCTATGCCAAATTTCATCCAATTCGGATAATAAATGCGACCTGTACTTTGTTTACAATTTAACATGGACAGACAGACGGACAGACGGACGGACATGCATAAATCGACTTAGAAAGTGATTCTATGCATATTCTCAAAAGGAACCATGTGTCTATCTCGTTTCCTTTTGCCTGTTACAAACATATGCACAAAGACATAATACCCTGTACCACAGTGTGGTGAAGGGTATACAAATTCAATTGGCTACGTCGCTGGCACTAGCATATGCCCGCTACTTCGTTAGCTAATGTGGAATTATTTAAACATGTCAGTGGGAACCATTTAGTACCACATTTCATGTTACGAGCTCTATAGCTAAACCCAAATCCTAATTTTACCAAATTTATTACCATTTGGTATCATTTAGTACACATAATTACGAATTTCTAAAACTTCCCACATACCCCAATCCTACATTCCATCTTAATTACAAACTTTAGGATTCCAGATCTATCGGATCACCAAAATCCAAATTTCATTAAATTTAGCACAATTTAGAAAACAAATGTCCATTACTACTCATATCATAAAATCCAATAGAAATCAGCTCCTACTTCTCAACCTTTCGCATTCCAAATTTCAAGTTTTTAACTCTAGTTGTTCACATGGTACGAAATTGTAATCAATTTCAGATACATATAGTTCGAATGGGTGACGTAGGGGATGGTATATGCCAAGCAACAGCTCTGATTGGCTTTAACATGGCGCTGGGAGGCCAATTATGGACACTGGTCTCCCAGCGATGTCACCTAGGATAGCTACTTTCATCATCCTTTGAAATAGTGAGCTAATATGTGCCGCGGCTTCACCCATAAGAACTATAAAAATGGGTTGAGACTAGAAGATTTTAATGCAAAAATCGGAAGAGAAAATATGTTTGGTCCCGTTGGAAAGCCTCCATGAAGAAATATCAGACAACGACATGAGGTTGATTGACTTCGCGGCAGCAAGCATCTCAATATACACTAGCATCAAACATCTCGATATACACAAGGTCACCTGGATTTCTCCTGATCAAGCAACGACAAATCAAATTGATCATGTTGTCCGCATAATAATAAAAGAAGCACAATGGCAAAGAATTGCCCACTCCCCACAAACTGCAGCAAAAGCAACACTGGGGTACCAAAAACCACCATCAAGAAAGAAGAAAGATCAGGAGTGTTGTATTGCAACTGAGGCGAAAAACGCAGCGTATACGGCAACCTTGCAGACAGAAGCAATACGTAATGCGATGGAGAATTCTCGGGAGAAAGGGAAAGAGGAGAAACGTATTTTCAGAAAAGAAGATACCACCTAGCCACCTATTCAGAAAAGAAATCAATCGGAAGAACAATTAAGCAGCATGTGCCAATGGATTACCAGCCGAACTATTCATGACCGTTGGTTAGATGCTGGTCAGGAGCATGCACCAGCTGATTATTACAATTTGGCTAGATGAATGCATGCCCAATGATTGGAACCTCAGCATCCTGTGTCCCGAGAACAAGAAATGAGACAAGGCTGTATATACCAATGTGGCTTCAGGCCTGAGAAATCCACCATTGCCCAGATTTTCACTCTGCGCCAAATCCTGGAAAAGACCCATGAAAAACGCATCGACACATTCCACCTATTCGTCGACTATAAAGCCGTATTCGACAGCCCTATCGGTTCACAGGTGTTTAAAGCCATGTCTGCGTTTGTCATTCCTGCAAAATTACGGCTATGCAGGATAACTATAACTTGTACAATGTCAGCAGTTAAAGTCGGAGAGGACCTCTCGGCGCCCTTCAATACCGAACGAGGATTCAGACAGGGTGATAGTTTGTCGTATGACCCGTTAAAAGTTCTGCTGAAAAAGGCCATACGAGATGCAAAGGTGATCAGAAATTACACTGTATAACCAAAGAACACATGTTACACGACTACCCCGACGACATCGATATAATGAGTCGAACATTGCGAGCGATAACATCCACCTTTGAACAAATTGAGAAGGAGTCTGCCAAAGCTAGATTGGCAGTATATGGCGAAAATTCCAAATTGATGGTATTAACGCGCAAGACGTCCAGTAGACTCGGACCAACTGTAAAACTTGAAAACTACAGCTTCGAGGCAGTGAACGATTCTATACCTTTTCTATATATTCTATATACCTCTGTACCGCCATAAACCAAACTAATAACATTAGCTTTGAAATCTGAAGGAGAATACTGTTGGCCAACAGTTGCTACTATGGCCTGAGTAAGCAACTCAAAAGCAAGGCCACCTCTCGCCATACCAAACTCACACTCTACAAGACGCTGATATTACCCGTGCTGTTGTATGGATCTGAAGCATGGGTACTTACGCAAGCAGATGAGGCAGCTCTTGGAGTGTTTGAAAGAAAAATTCTCCGGAAAATATATGGACTGATCTGCGTCGACAGTGAATATCGCCGTCGAATGAACCATGCAGCAGACATATCGCGCTGCAGCGATTACTTTGGGTAGGCCATGTTAAGAGAATGGATATAACCGGTATCTATACATTTGCGGTATTTTGGGAATTCGAAAATTATTTAGTCCATCTGTACGTCTCTTGTAATCATACTACCTTCGGTAGGTATCGAGATATAAAGTAAAAGGTTTGCAAATTTTATGCATTAGCTTAAAATTTCTTAAAGTTAAATGTTGATTCCTAAAACTTAATCTATCGGACTTCACATGCTTTATCGACACTGTCAATAGACTCAGACAGCCCTCGAATGTTTTTGACTTTGCGAATAAATGTTGATTGCCAATTAATTGAATGCCAAAGGAACGAGGACATTTCAATGATTCCCATACATATATACATGGGCACATCACAACCCTCACCTATGAAAGAACGTCTGTATGTATTATGCACAATGCCGAACCACATAAAAAAGCCTTACGGAAACCTCCAAGACAATTTGCACACACACACAAAGACTTCGAGAGGAAGAAAGGCAGAGAGAGAAAAACAAAAACTTCCGCACATGGTTGGCAAAGCAAATTAAAAGCAATAATTCTACGAAAAGGCAATTTTCACATCCAGCTGCTGTGTGAAGTTATGTTGTCCCCGATACTTTTAGTCATTTCATAAATTCTCTGCCGGTATGGCTTCAACTGCTTGCCTGCCTGCCGCTGGTGTGGGGTTATGGCCTGATATGGCCACTTCGACTACGACGACGGCAGCAGCATGAACACTGAAGTATTCAACAGCTAATGCCTTACGAAGGACATCGTTGCAATAAAGGTCATTTTGCTGGCGACGTCGTAAGCAAATATTCATCCAACATTGCAAGGATACTCACATGCAGTGCTGTTTTGTGCTGAGCTGAGCTGACCTGAGTAGTGCAATGCAATGCAAATATTGTGAGCAAGGTTAAATGTTTATTGTGTGTGCATGATGTGAATTTCTTCTTCTTCTTCTTCTTTCGAGTGCTAAGATATGCTTTGTTAGAAATAATATAATATATTTTAAGTTTTTATTTTATTTATTTTTTTGTTAGCTTCCATGATAAAAATATATATTTACGATGTTCACATTGGAATGAATATAACAATAAATTTTAAACTTGCTTGCAGCAATGTGCATAATATACGCTTTGATACAATAAAATCAGTTAGCAACGGGTGAAAGCTGTTAATGCTTTGATTATACGATATTATACAGCCACTTCGGTGGGCGTTTTCTTATATTCACGAAGGATTTAAAGCACCCTTTGGGTAATGTCGATAGAGTTTGACTAATTTATTAACATTTAAACCAGTAAGGTTTAAATGAGAAGAAATTACGAAATTAAATGTGTGGACATAGATATTTGAACTAACTTATAATAACCTATAAACATACAATTCTAAAATCATGAAAAATTGCATGTTAATCGAACGGACTTGAGTTCTTGTAAAAAATCGAGTACAATTGTGTATCTGAACGTATTTACCTCGATCGGAGAAATGGTTATTATTTGGTGCACGATTTGCATGAACTCACACGAAAATATAGAGCGTATATATCAACATATGTACACATTTTACATGATCCAAAATAGGTTATTCTAGGTTTAAGTTGGGAGCTATATCTAAATCTGAACAATTTTTTTCGAAACATACGACACACTCAATTTAGTACGCCATGTCAAATTTCGTACAAATCGAAAGATATATAGATGCTTTAGTCTACCATTTAAATAAAATCGGACGAAAATAATCTGCTCGGTAACTAAAAAGAGATATATTTAAATCCGAACCGATTTTCACGAAACTTAATACACGTCACCCTAGACTTAATTCAGTACGCCATGCCAAATTTCGTGCAAATCGAAGGATATATGCGGACTTTGGTACAGTATTTATATTAAATCGGACGAAAATATACATTGGAGCTATATCTTAATCTGAACCGATTTGCAGGAAACTTAACACGTTGACGGACAGTAGAAACAAGTGAAATTCGAAAACATGACACTAGGCTTCTACTTGTACGCTGGTAAATGCACATTTGTGCTGCTACAGCCGTCATGTCACATAGTGAACTTGAACTTGACGGCTATAGACGCAACTGTCCGTCAACGTGTTAACATATATTATCGTGCTAATCGAAATATATATATATATAGGGACTTTGGTATACCATTAACATTAAATCGAGGGAAAATATATATGGGAGTTATATCTAAATCTGAACCGATTTTTCCCAATTTCAATAGGGTTCGTCCTTGGGCCAAATAAGTGATCTATTCCAAATTTCTTGTACTTTGTTTACAATTTAAAATGGACGGAAGGACATGCATAAATCGACTCAGAAAGTGATACTATGCCATGTGTCTATCTCGTTCCCTAGTTCTACAGGACGCGCTGGTACTCGAGAAATAAATTTACCCCAGCAATTGGAGGAAATTGAGTCGTTATATTTGAAAATATTCTATGAAGAAATTGTTAACCCAATAAAATCTTGGAATGGCAAATTTAAGTCACTTTGTAATGCAAAATATTGTCAATTTACGCAATGGACCATCCAATTACATATAAAGAGGTTGGACCTTCATAGGGGTCTATACCAAAATATCGACCTATATGAACATGTATCACCTAATTAATCCTCAAAATATCATATTATGAGAAATTCGCTTAGAAAAACGAGCCGATTGTAACGAAAATTCCGAAAAACATGCTTGCACAAATATTCATAATTTTTGGTGGAGGGATTTCTTACCCAATGAGAATTCAGAATCTAAATGTACCGAAATTGGGAGAGTACAGTTATATTTGGACCCTAAAAGGTTTGACACATGGACCATTCCTGGCATCAATATCACATTGAAACTCGATTTTTGGTTTAGCACAGAATTTATTTTAATTTACGCATCTAGAATGATATATGAAAATACAAATTTCTTAACATGTAAATCTTTTAATTGTCATACACCAACTTCGTAATACGTACTACCAATGAAGATAATATTGCTTCAATTGTCAATTACTCAAGCATACAAAGGTCTCACGTTACTTGATCTCACCCTCTCCTCAGGCTAACTATAAGTAATACCACTTTTATTTTTCTTTAACATTACATTTCTTTGTTCTATTCCATTTTGCCATGGACTGTAAAGTTGTTTTTCTTTTTTTTTATTAAAGGTTCCTCTAAACGACAACGGATGCAGCAAATAGCAATTTCCTTTGAAATTGTATTATTTATCTGTAAAGAGCAAAGGGTATTGAAAGTGTAACAACTTGACAAGTCAATTGTTTAAATGTCAAACCATTTCCATTGTGGTTGACAATATAAAACGCATGAAAATCCCATCGTAAGCATTCCGTTTCCAAATGCGGCCAGTTCAAAGAATAATTTGACAAGTCTCGATTTCAAAAGAAAAGTAAACAATGTTGACACTAGAAAAATATATTTCCGCAACATAAAGAAGATTTTATAACAGCGATGTCACAAACTGTTACTGAAACGAAATTCACTGTTACTGAATTTCAAAGCAATCAATCACACAGTACGCATATATGGTAAAGCATAAATCCGTTTCTACTTATTGGGTTTTGAAATAAACATACATAAAAATTTTCGAATACCTACAAAAGAAGATAATTTTTAAAAATTGTAATATTCATTTGAATCGTATGGAGTATTCGATTTAATCCAGCAGATACTGGTGTATATTATGCCACTCCTTCTTATACCACCCTCTGACACAAAAAACACAAATTTTGTAATTGTAAATAGAATTGAAGTACCCTATTTATGCATATAATCACTTTCTAAGTCGATTTATGCATGTCCGTCCGTACAGGTCGCATTTATGATCGGAATTGGATAAATTTTACATAGCTAATCTATTTAACCCAAGGAAAATTGGAAAAAATCGGTTCAGATTTAGATATAGCTCTCATATATTTTTTCGCCCGATTTTATGTATAAAATTAGTATAACCTAACCTGTGACAAGTTTCGTTGCAATCGGTTCATATTTGGATATAGCATCCATATCTATTTTCATCCGATTTTAAGTAAATGGTGCTCCAAACTCCTACTGTAATATTTACATGAAAACTCGGTTCAGATTTAGATATACCTCCCATATATATATATATATATATATATATATTCGGAACAGTGCGGCATACCGAATAGCGTAACGTTTCAAAAACCGATTTTTACGAAACTTATCATACATCATTTTAGACAAATTTCGTGCATATCGAAAAGTATGGAGGGGCTTTGGTGCCCATTTAACTTATATCGGACGAAAATATATATTGGAGCTACATCTAAATCTGAACCGATTTTCAGGAAACCTAACACACACCATTCTAGACTTAATTCAGTACTCTATGCAAAAATTCCTGCAAATCGAACGATATATATTGACTTTGGTACACAATTTACATTAAATCGGACAAAAAATATATCAGAGCTACCATATGGCCGACCATATGATACCTTACGCAACAACCACGAAAATCCAACTTTCAGCGGTTCTATATTCTGGGCCTGGACAATATTTCGCGATATTTTCACTCTCTACATTGATTATAGACCAACAGCTCCATTTTCTAACCCTGGAATATGTTCCAAATTTTTTTTTTCCCGAGGTGAATATTTACGCCATAAAAGAAAAATGTTGTGACTATAGGTTTTGGATGATTTGACCCTCGGAATATTGACCGATCATCTAAACAGCCATTCTAAGCATTTGGTCGGATTGCATTGAATGCCCTAAGTATAATCTCAACATTACCGAAAATCATAGGAATCGTTCTTGGCCATAATCAGCCCTCCACAATACAAATTTTGTCACACAAAGAACTGGGTCAATTTGACCCGCCAAATATTGATCCATCTTCTTCAGTCACGCTTATTCTCTGCCCTGATCCATGCAAAATTTCGTGAAGTTCCGGTCATAATTGTTGCCTCTAGAGCGACAAGAAAAACGGACAAAAATAAAGTTTTTGGTCCATTGCATCCCCTAAATATTAACGGATCATTACTAAAAACAATTGGGATCTTCTTTGTCCAGAACCGGCCCTACATTCAACATTTCGTGAAGATTGGTCTATAACTGTGACTTATATCGTGTTAATAATGTACAGACGGACGGACATAGAAGTCCAGATCGACTCAGCTAGTCGAGATATGACGATCGGTATACTTAAAGACCAATATTTCGGTGGCGTTACAAACTCTTGGGGCAGCACAAAGATATAATACCCTGGCCACATAAACATACCTGAAATCTATGGTATATTGAGTGTCAATCATTTGTATGAAATTCCACAAATTACAATGACGTATTTACATAAAATCGGACGGAGCTATATCTAAATCTGAACCGATTTCAACAAAACTTCACAGACATCAAACTGGACTTAATTTAGTACGTTGTGCAAAATCTTGTCGCAATCGAAAAAACATTGGGAGTTTGGTGAACCTTTTACATAAAATCGGAAACTTCGCATATGTCTATCTGGACTTGATTATGTATGCTCTGCAAAATTTTGTCTCAATCAGGGAAATATTGGTAGTTTGGGTTCGTCCTGGGGCCAAATAAAAGACGCCTGTCAAATTTCATCAACATCGGATCATAAATGCGTCCTGTACTTTATTCGTAAGAATACATTGATGGACAGGCGGATATGCATAAATCAGTTCAGAATGTGATTCTATGCATATTCTCAAAAGGAACCATCTGTCTATCTCGTTTCCTTTTGCCTGTTTCAAGCATGTGTATGCACAAAGACATAATACCCTGTACCGCAGTGTAGTGAAGGGTATAATATAAGATAACAGTTCTAGAGATCCATAAAAAAATATTCCTCTGGTAATAGGCATTGTTTGTTCCTCACAATGTTTGTCAGTACTCCAAAATGATGTATCAAATGCGGTCTAAAATATAGTATTCTCATTAAAAGAAAAATAGCACAAATTATTATCATTGTTTCATTTGAAACGGCTTTAAATGTCAGCTGTTTAAACAAACTATTAAAACCACTTCATTCGTATATAATTATCTTTATTTGCCTAAGAGATTTAAGACTTCTTGAGAATTGATCCTCAATTAAATGTCGTAGTTTTTTCGCTTAAATCCTAAGTAGGCAGCTTCTTGTTTTCATTTCAAAAATATCTAAGTAATTGCTGCAATATGGTGACAAATTATAGTGTCGAACATTCGTATTCACATTCGCGCAGTAAAAAAAAAACTTGTCAATTTTAATCTCAAATCCAAACAACAACTTCTGCCAATTACTTTCAAACAAGAACTTGAGTGCTTGAGGCAGTCTTACCCGGCGCACATGGTCCATCCATCCGTCCGCCTGTCCGTCCGTCCATCCAACAAACACATCAAACTAATTCCTTTAGTATTCTCCAGACGCAAATAAACCAATTAACATTCACCGAAATCCAATTTCACAGAGCTGTGAGTTCGACACACACAGGACGCGACGTTGAGAGACATTTAAGGAGCGCAACTAACCTGAACTCAAAGCCAAAGAACTACCTTTTGCGTATCATTGAGTTTTACTACCTATATATGGAAGAGTGTGTGTATGTGTGTGCTTGTGCCCAACTTAGGTGACTTGTCTCTTGTCTTGTTTCCTTCAACCCTCCACCACGGCGACATTCCTTCGTTGGATTATGCACTGCATTATTATGCAAATTTCAGACAAAAGAAGCCAATAAAAATAAAACAAGGAAAAAAAACGGATGAAAACAAAACGATGTGAAATAGAATGGAAATGTCAATTCGCATGATTAACTAAGACTACGACAGAAAATAATAAATGGAGAGGATGTTAACAAAATGTTACAGTTTGCAATTTTTGTAATGTCCTTGAATTATTTTTGAAATTACAAAAATTGTTTGACAATTTTTAAGGACATTTGTTTTTAAATTAGTCCATTTGAAATTGTAAATTGATTTAAATCTGCTTAAGACTCTGTAGTTAATTCGAAGAATATGCCAATATGGATGACCTACACTTTAAAAATAAAAGTGTTTCAACAAAAAAACATTGGTATAGATTATTAAAGTAATACCTAGAATCAATGGATATTTGTATGGAGGCTATGCCATTGCACATATTCTGCCAAGAGGTTTCCTAATACTCTATGAAAACAATATATCAAATTATAGAAACAGGGTCCGCATACCAAACATGGGCGGCAACTTTTTAATTGTAGAACTTGATTACCCAAGTCTACCTACTGAAAGTATATGTTCTTGATCAGAATAACCGTTTATGATGTTTTAGCAGTGTTCTTCTGTCTGTCTGCTGACAATACCATTGATACATTACTACTTCTAGGTTATTTTGTGTTGAAAATTTTACATATGGGTCCACTATTTATATTCTTCGCCACACTGTGATAAGGGTATAATGGTTTGTGCATACGTTTGTAACATGCAATAAGAAACGAGATAGACCCATGGTTCCTTTTGAGAATATGAATAGAATCACTATGCATCTCCATTCAGCTTTAGATATGTCTCCCATATATAGTTTTGTCCGATCTTATGTAAATCGTGCACTTAACTCCCAATATTAGTCCGATTGGGAGAAATTTTACACAGGGTACTGAATTAGGTTCCTATTAATGTATGCGAAGATTTCTGGAAATAAATTCAGATTTAGATATAGCTCCCGTATATAGTTTCGTCCGATTTTTTGTAAATGGTGCACCATACGGCCAAGGCTTGCCCAATTGAGACAAAATTTTGCACAGCGTACTGAATTCAGTCCTAATAGATGTATGCGAAGTTTTGATGGAATCTGTTCAGATATAGCTCCCATATTTATATTTTCGTCCGATTTCATGTAAATGGTGCACCAATACCTCTATATTTCCTCCGAATGATGTGTGTTAAGTTTCGTGAAAATTGGATCTGATTTAGATATAGCTTCCATATATATTTTCGCCCGATTTTATGTAAGTGGTGAACCAAAGTCCCAATATATATTCGATTGAGGCAAAGTTTTGCATAGTGCTCTGAATTGGGTCTAGAATGGCATGTGTTTAATTTCTTTGAAATCGGTTCAGATTTAGATATAGCTCCCATATATATGGGCAATATTGCCAATTTTTTAACATAGCTGAAGCGGAGGTTCACCCCTTTATAACTCGGGAACTACTTAAGTATATGAAACCAGTAAGGAAAGTAGTAAAGTCGGACAGGGCCGACTATATGATACCCTTCACCACTATGGGTATATTAAACAGGGCTATTAATATGAAATTGGATGATATAAAATATGTGATATTTATCTAAATGTGAATCCACCTAGATCTATCCATAAAGTAAGTAAATCGATTTCAAACAAATATAAATAGGTCATCAGTTGGGCTATGTCTGTACTTCTAGAAAACGCAACTACGTAATTCTATGCTCAATTTTGTACGTTGTGCAAAATTTGATGTCAATCTGACATCAAATGGGCGAAAATATATATGGAAGCTCTATCCAAATATTAAACGATTTCAAACAAACTTGTCACAGGTTAGGTTATACTAATTTCAGAACGTTTTGTTCCTATTGGTTCCTTGGTGCGTCAATTACTTAAAATCAATCTATAATAAAAGGGAGCTATATCTAAATCTGGACCGATTTTCACGAAACAAGGCAGACATCACTCTAGGCTCAATTCAGTACGTTCTGCCAAATTTCGTGCAAATCGAAAGATATATAGGGACTTTGGTGCACCATTTACATGAAATCGGACGAAACTATATGTGGGAGCTATATAGAAATCTGGACCGATGTTCTCGAAACCTTGCAGACATCACTCTAGGCTCAATTCAGTACGTTATGCCAAATTTCGTGCAAATCGAAAGATATATAGGGCCTTTGGTGCACCATTTACATGAAATCGGACGAAATTATATATGGGAGCTATATCTAAATCTGGACCGATTTTCTCGAAACTTGGCAGACATCACTCTAGGCTCAATTCAGTACGTTCTGCCAAATTTCGTGCAAATCGAAAGATATATAGGGACTTTGGTGCACCATTTACATGAAATCGGACGAAACTATATATGGGTGCTATATCTAAATTTTGACATATTTTCACGAAACTTGGCAGACATCATTCTAGACTCAATTCAGTATGTTATGCCAAATTTCGTGCAAATCGCAAGATATATAGTGACTTTGGGGCACCATTTACATGAAATCGGACGAAACTATATATGGGAGCTATATCTAAATCAGGATCGATTTTCATGAAACTTGGTAGACATCATTCTAGGCTCAATTAAGTACGTTATGCCAAATTTCGTGCAAATCGAAGGATATATAGGGACTTTGGTGCACCATTTACATGAAATCGGACGAAACTATATATGGGAGCTATATCTAAATCTGGACCGATTTTCTCGAAACTTGGCAGACATCATTCTAGGCTCAATTCAGTACGTTATGCCAAATTTCGTGCAAATCGAAAGATATATAGGGACTTTGGTACACCATTTACATGAAATCGGACGAAACTATATATGGGAGCTATATCTAAATCTGGGCCGACTTTCTCAAAATTTGGCAGACATCACTCTTGGCTTAATTCAGTACGTTATGCCAAATTTCGTGCAAATAAAATGATATATAGGGAATTTGGGGCACCATTTACATGAAATCGGACAAAACTATATATGGGAGCTATATCTAAATCTGGACCGATTTTCACGAAACTTGGCAGGCATCATTCTAGGCCTAAATGATTAGGCTGTACCAAATTTCGTGCAAATCGAAAGATATATAGGGGCCGTTTACATTAAATCGGTTAAATATATATATGGGAGCTATATCTAAATCTGAACCGATTTTTCCCAATTTCAATAGGGTTCGTCCTTGGGCCGAATAAGTGACCTATGCCAAATTTTATCCAATTCGGATCATAAATGCGACCTGCACTTTGTTTACAATTTAACATGGACAGACGGACAGACGGACGGACGGACAGACGGACGGACTGACTTTGTTTACAATTTAACATGGACAGACGGACAGACGGACGGACGGACAGACGGACGGACTGACGGACATGCATAAATCGACTTAAAAAGTGATTCTATGCATATTCTCAAAAGGAACCATGTGTCTATCTCGTTTCCTTTTGCCTGTTACAAACATATGCACAAAGACATTATACCCTGTACCACAGTGTGGTGAAGGGTATAAAAATTGGCAATATTGCCCATCTATATATATAAAAGAGTTGCGTTATAAGTGACTGACTGATCATCAACGCCCAGACGAAACGGCTAAAGCTGGAAACTTGAAATTTGGCATGTAGGTTGGGTTTGGTGGGGAGGCGTATGATAAGGCGGGGATTTTGGAAATTCGTACTAAAAGGTACTAAAAAGTACTAAAAACTGTATTACGCGGTAACGGTTACATGTAGAACTTTGAAATTTGGCACGTAGCTTTGTCTAGGACGAGCGAAGTGGAAAGTGTGAAAAAATTTTGGAATTTAGTACTAAGAGGTACTAAAAAGTACTAAATATTATATTTGAATGGAATCGGTAGAGATAAATATCTGAAATATGGTATGTAGCTTAAGCTATTATAAATAGAATTATATGCAAAACTATTTTTTTTAATATTAGTACTAAAATGTTCTAAAAAGTACTAAAATTGTATTACGCCGGAACGGTTTGAAGTAGAACTCTGAAATTTGGTATGCAGCTTTGTCAATGACAAGCGAATCATAATGGGTGAACACATTTTGGAAATTAGTACTAAAGATACTTAAAAGTACTAAATATTATACTACGATAGAACAGGTTGGGATAAATATCTGAAATTTGGTATGTAACTTAAGCTATTACAAATATAATGATGGAATGATGGAAAATTTTGGAAATTAGTACTAAAGATACTAAAAAGTACTAAATATTATACTACGGTGGAACAGGTCGGACCTTAAGTTATTACAAATAGAATACTATTCATAACACTTTTTTGGAAATTAGTACTAAAGTGATGCAAAAAGTACTAAATAATAAAATACAATGAAACTGATAGAAATATGAAATTTAGTACGTTGCTTACACTATTGCAAAAAGATTGCTATGCATAATGCTATATAGTTATAAATCTGAAACGCGGTACATAGATATTGCTACTATGCTATACAGTAATATATTTTTGAAATTAGTACTAAAATGGTAAATATTCAATTAAAATGGAAAAGTTACAGATTGAAATCTGAAATTTAGTATGTAGCTTAACTATTACAAATTGAGCGATAGTACAAATAAGAAGTTTGGTTTATTGGAAATTCATTCTAAATGGCACTAACATAGTTTGGTATATTATAAACAAATAGAATACGAACGGAATACAAGTACTAAATATTGTGTACGGCAGAACGGATAAAGATAGGAACCTGTCATTAAATAATTATCTGGAACTATGACAAAAACATTTATAAATAAATAATTTGCAGAAATAAATTCTAAGATGTACTAAAAAGTACAACACATTGTAAACGGCGGTACGGGTGGATATAGAATTTGGGTACAAGGTTTTTTTCTATGAAAACAATGATTTTCCCAATTCTGCTTGACATTTGTACTAAATATTGTGGTGGAGTCTTGAAATTTTGTATGTATCGCCCCTGTGCTGCATTTCGAGTTTGCTCAAACGTGAAACATTTTCCCAAATTTGGTGTGCTCCATTCCGAATTCCCAAAAAAATATTGGGAATATAATTCGAGCACATATAGCCTTGTGGATTGAAAACGAAATGAAATCGTACATGTTTTTCTGAGTACGTACAAGTTGAAAAAGAACGCTGAAGTAATATCTAACGTGTTTTTACAATATTTATTTAAAAAATACAGTATTTACATTAGTTTTTATAGTAAAATTAAAGAAAATAAAAAAGGGCTCCTTTTATCACAGACAGCGCGTAACATTTTTGAGATCAATCTGGCAACTCAACCACCATATGATCAAAATAAAAATAGAATCTATAAAAATCTACTTTTAAGATTTCCAATAGTCCTTTTATTATTGCTTATGGCAGATGTGTGCACTTTATTATATCGATGTTGACAAGATCCGTCATCAAAAATGTTTCTAAAGCGTAACCACAGTCTCTTAGAAGCCAACTATTTTGCATACCATTTCCTCTTTTGTTAATGCTGCCAAGCGGCACTCATATTCAAATAAATGCATCATGGCGGGATCCTGCTCTGCAGCTGTCCACAGCTTGCACACGCTTTGTCTTCCAGGACTTTCATTACTCTCCACAATATTTTACACATTGTTGTGCGATCAACACTTATATTTAAATAATTTGCCACTACCCTCTGAAACCCACCAACAGCCAGAAATCTTAAGGTAGCTACTAACTGCAGGCTTTCGGGAATGGTACCTTTGTGTATGAATGGGCCAACTTCTCTCAAAATATCCATAAATGCTTATTTTAACACGTTCCAGTATCATTAGACTTTTTCTGGTAGAAACCAGTGCAATTAATAAGCCAGCAGGCATATTTCTTCTTAATTTTGTTGTTAAACAAATTGAAAATTCCTATGATACATATGTTTTTTTATTGAACACATTTCGTAACATATTGAACACAGCTATGCTATCGAGCCGCACTTTCGCTCGAAATTGAGCACACCATTTTGCACAACATGTGAATTTAAAAAAGTATGGGAATTCAAAAACTCTCGGAACATGTCACATGGGCGTATATTTGCTATAACAAATTAAAAAGGTATTTTTTTAAATTCGTAGCAAAAAGTACTAAATAGGAAAGGTTAGAGACAGATATCCGCATCTTAGTATTTGGCAATTTAAAATGTTTTATGGAAACATTTTTCGAACATTTTTACTAAAAATTACTGAAGTTATATGAAATATAGTTTCCAATCCCATATGTATATATGTAATGAATAATGGGCTGGATCTTTATGTACAAATATCGACAATTTTTTCCATTGAGGATTTTTAACACGTAACGCTCCAGAAATACTACATTTCTGCTATTTTAATGGAAATATTCCCTATAAAGGCAGGTCTCTTCATACTAAAGGATGCGCTGTGCAAAATACAAATTCGTACTATAAGGGTACACAAGTTCTAAAACGTACTACATATTTTAGCATTAGTATTAAATTACCGAAAGTAACAAAAAAGTTAAAAAAACGTATTATGGTAATATTTGCATTGGTCCAACGGGAGGATCGAGAACATAGTACGCTTTAAGAAAATATGAAAATAAGTATGTTGTACTCGATTTAGTATAATAAAAGCATCAACGTTTCTGTTGGAAAGAATCGCGAAGTAAAATCTGAGATTCATTTTAAAAAATTGAAGAAGTAAAACCTATAATTAAAATGTTTCAAATTTATACTTAATCCAAAAGTATATTGTGTAGCAAAATTAATGTTTATTTTTTTAACTATAAAATGTAAAATGTTTCGCTAACAACGTAGCGGGCCTATGCTAGTATATATATATATATATATATATATTAGTCGCATTTTATGTAAATGATGTGCCAAAGTAAGTCCTATATTTTCTACTTATAGGAAATTGAGCATGGCGTACTAAATTAAGTATGGAACATACACATGTCACTAAGTTTCGTTGTAATCGGTTCAGATTTTTAATATAGCTCCCATATACATATTTGTTCGTCCGTTGGTGTAATTGATTCCAATAGAATCTGATTTACATAAAGCTCTTGTACATGATTTTGTTCATACAAATGGTACACCAATATCTCTGAGTCAGCCCAATTTACATGATATTTTCAGATATCCGTATAGGTCACATATTCATATCTTGTATTTACCCAAAGTGGTAAAGGGTATCATATAATCGGCCCCGTCCGACTTTTGATCTTTCCTTACTGATCATAGATTTCAGAATGTTTTGTGATTGGGTTGATTTTAATTGGTTCAAATATATATGTAGATCATATATTTAATTTCGTCCGATTCCATTTCAATGGTCCAAGGTATTGTACATGTGCTCACATCTATTGTGTGTACCCAAAGTTGTAAATGTTTCATATAGTGTGAATATTTATGGAGACTATGTCATTAATAATGCCTCATTATAAATAGTCTTCAAAGAAAGTCCGGAGAATTGTCGGAATGTTCAAAGACCTAGTAAAAGTTTCCAACCTTGGTGCCTACAGTTTTGTTTTCTTAGATGATAAAAACCATCTTCAGGTAACAGTGCTAAATACAAACATGGCTAGTCTCCATATAAGGCTAATCTCCATATATATGTCAATTGGAGATCTGTCGTTTCCTATTACTCTTTCCTACTCTATTTTCTACAGTTAATTTAATTTTGAAAACGTTGAAATGATTTATTAAAATTTTCACTCATCCTGACCTTAAAATATACCTCAAACTATACATAAATGGTGTTCGTTTGCTTGGGAGAGATTAAAGTGCAGGTACTTTTATACTCCATCAGTGTTAGCTTCGAAGTTTCTAAGCTTTAAGCATTCTTGTTAATATTTCATATTTGTATTGTAAAAACTTTGGATTTCCTTTAAACTTTTTTAAAAGTAAACATCCGCAAGTTATTTAACGTTCCGACTATTGAAGTGGCTGAATCAGCTGTACACATAAAATGCGAAAGTATTAGTCTGCCTCACATTATATAAAATATTTTAGGTTATAGTGAATGAAACCACGATAAAGATCGCAATATTTAAGATAGAGCTCTGCAATTTTGCACAGAAATTGCTAGTGATCCTAGGATGTATGGTATAGCAAATGGAACATATCGGTCCACGTTTTGGTGTAGCCCCCATATAATGGTAAACCCAATATCGGTATTTTGTAGATTTTGGACAGGATTTTCAACCGAATTGGCTGTAATTTGGTATTTTGGGTTATTATTGTATAACATAGCTCAGTATTACAATTATAAACTTTGACACATGTTTCAGGATAGCCCCATATAACGATATCCCTCAACATTCGGTTCGTTGGGGATTTTGGACACGTTTTCCAACCGAATTGATATTTTGGGTTCTCATTGAATAACACATATCTGTACCAAACATGGACAAAAGTTTCAGGGCAGTCATTGACCAACGTTTGATGTTGACCCACTTTTAAGAGTTGGATCTAATTTGGTATTTTCGGTTTTCATACCGGTATCACCAAATCTCACTACAAAAAATATTAATTTGACCGATATTTTGAGAATTATGGACACGTTTTTTCAACCGAATTGGCTTTAATTTGGTATTTTGTATTCTCATTGGCCGTCAAATATCTCTACTAAAAATATCAATATTCCGTTTTATTATTGACATAACCCTCACAAACATGGACGACTCTGGGGTCACGAACTGCAAGGTATCGGATAAATGCTGCTTTTCGGATCAAAGGATGATATTATTCCAAATTCTCATCTCCACAGAAAAACAGAAATCCTATAGGAACCCTCCGAAAACAAATTGCGATAAGTTCAAATCTAAAACAGCACACCCGTTCTTTGATAGCAAAGATCTCAGAACGGTTGAGTATGTTGAGAATGCTTTGACCAAGGTCTTCTGAGGTTTTATAAGGCTGGTTGTCCTTTAAAGTACCATGGGAGGTAATCTCAGTCGGTATGGTGGTCAAATAACTTAGCATCGTCGAGAAAGGTTGCAAAAAATCGTACAATGAAACTAGTACGACGAAACATGAGACGTTTTTAGAGAACAATCAGTATGTACAAAAGTTAAATCAACAAGGCTAAAAGTGAGTCTTGGGTCTGCAATCGAAGGAGTAAACGAAGCGGCTTGAGTATGGCAGAAGTCATACATACGAGAATGCGAGTCATCGTTAACTTAACCACTGTACTATTAGTATACAATTTGGTTGGTTATAGTGGGACAGAGTTAAAAGTAACCATGTTAGATGAACTTTTCTATCAATTTGGTAATATTATTCTAAACCTTTCGGTGGAAATTCTGTGCTTCCAGATTTTCATAATTTTTGGCCTTCGAACATTTATTTTCTTTGGATAGATTAATACTCACATTTTGTAAACAATCAGTAGGTACAAAAGTTAAATCAAGAAGGCTAAAAGTGAGTCTTGGGTCTGCAATCGAAGAAGTAAACGAAGCGGTCAGATTTCGCAGAGTAATATCTAAAGATCCAAAATTTATAGGTAGTATTAAGCGAAATGATGGAACGTGGACAAACTTCGGCAAAGAGACTCTTGATATCTTATCTTCAACCCACTTCCTTGGTTGTATCGATGAAAATGAGAAAGTGCACTATAGATTTATTAGACTTTCTTCCTTTCTACTCAAGGCTCTAGAAAGGTTAATGGAGCTCGAAACTAGGAATTCTATTTACCCCAATAAAATCAGCAAATCCCAACATGCCTATATTAAAGGCAAATATGTGGACATGAGGTAGTCGGATACATCGAGAAGCATATAGAGACCTCCAGTTACACATTGGCTGCGTTCCTCGATATCGAAGGAGCCTTCAATAAAGTGAAATTGGAAGCTATTCATTCTGCTTTCGAAGATTGAGGTGTCTCCTCTCTTTTAACGTCTATTGGAGAGAGTTCGAAAGTTAAGTTGTCTCCTCTCAATTCGTCTATTGGAGAGAGATCCATGAGGAGATTTGTTAACTGCAGGATTAGATCGCTCATATCCAAATGGGACATTACCGAAGTAGATTATTGCCGTTTACACAAGAATGACAAAGAGCTATAAACAATTGAACATATACTCTGTAGATGTCCACTGCTATGACAGTTTGGAAATCTTAACAATGACGAAAGCGGCTGAGATAGTCAAAACACTTACTGCTGATAACATAGTACTATGTGGCCTTTAAGGTACTTAAGTGGTGTACTATAAACTCAAAAGTGATTCTTGATTACAAAGGTGCTCTGCAGGATATAAGACAGACGGTTAAATTACGTTGGGATCCTGGACATAGCAACATAGAAGGGAATGAGATAACTTATGAGCTTTCACGAAGGGTCGTCCACTCTACCGATTGAGGCATTTCTACAAACTAGCTATTGGTTATTTCTTTGGCAAAATCCGTATGAGCTACTGCGAGGTAGTCGGCAACATATCGCTTATTTGCTGCAAGAGAGGCATAACTCAAAAAACATGATTTTCGAGTTAATGATACACGATTGTTCGCTATAATAGACCTCGTTTTGTGTAAGAAAAATCATATGAATATCTGCATTATTGCCGTTTTCATAAGGATGACCCCAAAAAGATCATTAGGTTTGTTAAAATCCTGACATGGCTAAAATAACCGAAAACCTCCTCTATTCCCTTTCCACATTCTCCTACTCCTCTCTTTCCAGGTACCCAGGATAAGTACAATGAACAAAATCTCCGAGTGAACGGCTGCTAAAGACAGTCTAACAATAAAACGGAAAATAGAGCAGTACTTTTATATGGCGGATATGTGCAAACCTTGACCTAAATTTATATTTTTCTGCATATATGTATGTTAGCCTCCCAAACCACCCATAGTGATTTTTCAGTTACTTTTGTGGGGAAATTTGGTGAAAAACTTTCCAAATAGCGAAAATGCGACGTTACCGTTAGGTGGGAGCTTGCCAAAACCTTGACCGGTATTAAAATATTTTATTGGGAAGATTTTCTACCCTATAAGCTTAAACTCTTCTAAATACCACAATTTGGGAGGTACCATTCTATGGGGAAACTCCCAAATTCCACACTTGATTAGGTTGAAAAACTTGCCCAAAAACTTTAATATTGGGAGGTATCGTTATAAAACCCATACCCTATTTTTAATACCAAACATCCTGAAATTCCTATCGTGATTCCAATAAATGGACGAACCCATCTAAATTGACATAGAATTTTATTCTGATCAAGAATACACATATCTTATGGGGTCTTAGTTAAGTATTTCGAGGTGTTGCAAACGGAATGATAAATTGAATCTACACTCCACCCTGTAGTGGAGGGTAAAAAGTTGTTCGATCTCCACTAGATAGCGATCCTGTAGACCTATGAAAACCAAAATAACATACAGAATATACAATATGCTGAGATTATATTATTTGTCGGCAACACTGACTGACCTTTTTTCTATATTAGTAATTTTATCGGAGGCATCTTTTTATATCCATGTGTACATATGCATACATAAGCAAGTATATATAGACATTTAAATGAGGTTTATAGTAAAGACCGGCAGACAGACACGTGTAGATGATAATCTGCATTCTGTGTCAACGTGATGGTGGCAGTGAGTACTCACTGCCTTTGCTTTGAATGAAGATATGAAATACTTTACATTTTGATGGTGACACAAGTGCTAAGGCAACATACTCGTACTCACCTGCAGTGCATAAATGTTGACTCACCGAGTTTTTGGTGTTTGCAGGGCCGCATTGGCATCGCGCCTTCTTTGCCTTTGTTGATGTTGGTAGAGCTGCTGCGACTGAGGTTATGATGGCAGTAATGCCGTTGTCACATCTGCTAGTTATATAAATAAATATGTAGATATGCGATGTCACTCTCTCTCTGAATATGTGTATGTATGTGCGTGTGTGTGAATGGATCGATGACTAAAGAAAATATGCAACGACACTTGTGCTCTTTGTTTTGTTCTAACAACAACAGCGGCAACAACAACAACAACAACACCATCTGTAGCAACAGCGGTATCAGCAGCCTATCCTTTGAGTAAACAAGAGGACCAGCAGCAAGATGACTTGATCCAGCAGATATGAAATTAAATCTGGTATAAAATCCGAGGATATCATCTGGGCAATGACGTTCCAAGTGGGTCACAAGTCTCCTTGAATAAACACACAGTGGAAAGATGTTGTTGTTGCTGTTGTTCACGATGATGATGATGTTGCTGAGGACAACGACGACTATGATGTTGATGATGATTATGATGGTAGTAATGGCTCTACACAATCCTTTATTAAGCGGCAAAATGTCCTTTGTGTAAGAAACGGAAGAACAACAGTAGCAACAACAACAAAACAAAAAAATGAAACCGGGTAAAATGCAGGGTAAATATGAACGACAAACAAAACGGCACGACAAAGTGGTGTGTTCGTTACATAAGCATCAGGGCACTCCAAAAATTGTATATGTTTATCGTTGAATATGTACATATGTATATGTGTGTGTTTGGTTTCACAAATTCATGTATACATCACATAATACATTCTGTTTTGTGGCTAAATATAACTGAAGTGTCCAAATAAAAAATTTTTTTGCAGTGAAGGTAAAGGAAGTAAAGGACCCATCCACGTTTACAACCACATACCGCTTATCGCGATCCTTGATCGTCGTATTAGCGATTTCGGCTGCATATCTTGTCTTCTCAGATATGATTACTTGATAAACATTGCTACGAAAAAATGTGCATCATTGAAATATCAGTTATAGACCCCATGTTTCTTTGAACCAAATCTGTGCCAGACAATTTGGAGTGGATTTACAAATATCCACCCGTCTGTCTGACTGATGCTAACGATAATCCTTGTGTAATATTAACTGAATGCTGAACACCGTGTGACCTAAACCTAGCAGACCTAAATATTTAGTCCGATAATGCAACAACCGCATATATACGTCCATCATCTCCGGTACCTCCCATACAAATGTTAGGATTAGTGGTATATATCTGTCGGCAACACCAACTGACTTCCCCCCGTTGATCCTGACCTCATTTTGTAGGGTGAACATGCCCTTCAGATGAACATCGACCAACACTGTGATCTCATTGATCATCAAGAATATCCCTTTAATTGGTATAAAATCCACGTGCCCTATTGTTGGAAATCGTATCGTATATTTACTTATTTTCGCTTAAACTGGACAATTCATAAAGTAGGCCTTGTTTGTGGTCCTATGGATGTTTATGTTTGTATTTTCGTGTTTTTTTTTTTTTCGTTTACGCTATATATGTTTTCATGATTATTTTCTAGCGTTTTACTTTTGTAAACAGTTGTTTAAGTGTCATGCTAAGTTATGCTTTCAATGCAATTTTTATTCTACATATCCGCCGCTTTTCATACAACATCCGTCCGGTGTTAGGTTTGTGTGCATGACTGTATGCAGTTGTGTAAGTGTGAGTATGACAGAAGTCATATATACGAGAATGCGAGTCATCGTTAACTTAACAACTGGACTATTAGTATACAATTTGGTTGGTTATAGTGGGACAGAGTTAAAAGTAACCAATTTGGCAATATTATTCCAAAACTTTCGTTGGAAATTCTATGCTTCCAGATTTTCATAATTTTTGGCCTCCTAACATTTATTTATTTATTTTTTTTTTTTTTGTTTTGATAGATTTATACTCGCATTTTGTAAAGTGATTGTAAATATTATTGATTCATCAGCTGGAAATTAAGAACTCAACATGGTTACGAATGGAATCTATGGATTAAATTCAGGTCATTTATTCAATTGGTCACCAGTGTATGTATTAGATTCAAAATCCATGTCAGATGATGTATATACATCGAGTGTTTGAATAATTCGAAATAGGGGCGCGGGCAATAAGTTGTTCGCATACCAAGAAACCGGAATGCCCAATTAACAGTATTAAAGATAGAGCATATACATGAATGGTATTGAAAATGGGATATATCAGACGGCGATACCGCCCATAGAACGCAAGTTTTCCATTGTAATTTGGTTTCCATTGGGTAGCAAATCTTCCAAAAGAATTTTTCAATATTGGTCCAATGTTTACAATAGCCCCCAGATAACGGTACCTCCCACCGTCGTAGCCCAGGGGGGCCCTGTGAGACCGGTCACAAAATGGTCAAAATTTTGATGAAAATTAATTTTATAATATAATGCGAACTGACTATCCGATTTCAACTAAACTCTACAAAACCTAATATTTTATCAAAATCTGTATAATGTTGGAAGATGGGCTTCATTAGTCCACTCCTTCTAGTATCTCCCCTACAAATTGTCAATATTTCGGAAACTTTTAAATCTCATATGAAGCGAACGCAATTCATCCAAACTTTGCACAACGCAATATTTTTACCAATACTATCGGTCATCCTCTTCTGGTACCTCTCACACAAAGTGTCAACATATTGAATATTCATAAATCTAATAGAAAGCGAATGGAATGTCCGATTTGGTCCAAGCTGTGCACATCGTAATATTTCTTTCAAACTTGAATCTAGTTCGAATATGGGAAATATTGGTTCACTCCTTCTGGTACGTCCCCCACAAAATGGTCTAAATTTTGCTGAAAATTAATTGAAAAAACTTTAAACTTTGAACCCTAGTATTTTAACTAAACCTGTATAATGTAGCAAGATGGGACTTATCGGTCCACTCCTTCTAGCTCCTCCCCTACAAAGAGTGAATATTTCGAAAGCTTTTAAATCTCATATGCCCATATCCATCAAGAACTGTGTATATGCCTCCCCAATCTATTTTGGATAAAATTATTCACGTATCGCTATATTTTATGATGCATTTACTCAGGAATATGGCTTATAAATGTTTATATTTACATAAAAAATAAAGCGATTATAAACGCGGAATTCTCAAATTATGTATTTGCAGATGTTTCTACTTTCAAAGTACTTTTGACCGCAGTTTTATTGGGCGGATTTGAACACGGCTGGTCTCAGTGGATTCAGCACGTAAAAAACCAAAATCACGCGGGGCTCAACCCAATAAATAGGATTTTTATAAAAATGTTCTTGAGATATACATCAATCGAAGTGAAATCACGAGTCCTACGATCCTATAATAAGTTTAGGGCTTCAACTAGCTCGGCCGAAAACAGGGAAAACAGGCTTAGTTGAATGTGGTGGATATATCGAAAAATCATACAGTATAACTATATTGCCAATATGGTGTTCTTCAATTCAGTCGTTGAACACAAGTCTGTAAATGGTGTATTTTAGTCTTAAATTAGTAAAAGACAAAAAAATTGTTGGCTTCAGCATATTTTTACCCATTTTTACACCCTCCATCGTTGTATGCTTGTTTTTTCAAAATAATCATTTCTGACCCCATGAAGTATATATATTCTTGATCAGTGTAAAATTCTAAGACGATCCATATCCATCAGTCGGTTGTTATCATTCTAGCATCTGCAGAAACTGAGCTAGCTGTCCAAAAATTTGCACAGAAGTGCCAGAGCTATATCAGTCGACGTGTAGGCAGATCCCCGTATATAACGGTACCTCCAAATTTTCTCTATTTTGAACACGTTTTGAACCGAATTGGCTGTTATTTGATATTTTGGGTTTTCATTAGGTATTAAATGTCTGTATGCAAAATTATCAATATTGAACGACATTTCCAATTTTGCTGTAATTTTGTTGGGATTTTAATGGGCGTAGAATCTCCCTACCAAAAATGGTCAATATTGGTCCAATTTTAACGGTAGCTCTCATGTAACGGAACCTCGTATTTTGAGTATTGTTAAAACATTTTTTAACCGAATCGGCTGTATCTTGATATTTTGGGTTCACCAAAAATTATTAACATTGGTCCTCGTTTCAGTGCGGCCCCTGTATTACGGCCATCCTCCAATTTACAAAATGTTCAGGGTTATTGGAAATTTTTTAACACGTTAATAAAGTTAAGTTTGAAAATAAATGTATGCATAGTAAAACAATATAATGATGATTTGTTAATCCTGGTCGTTCAAATTTTATAATGTTTAAGAATTAAATCAATTAATCAATTATTTATTTATCACATTTATTGCAATGGTTCTTAGCATGAATTTTATAGAAAATAGTATGAAAACGGAAAAGCTCTCAATTTGTGAACGAATTTCCGTTACAAATCTTTAAAAATCGTAGAACTATTCAATAGCTAACGATGGTGTAGGATAACGAGAGAAAAAAATATTTGTTGGTTCTCAGTGGGCCAAGTTTTGGTGTTGTCGTGTAAAAACGGTAGCCCCCAATATTCGCTATTTTGCAAACGTTTTTTCAAACCGACTTGGTTGTAATTTAGTATTTTGGGTTTGCATGTCCGTACAAAAAATCTACCCAATATTGATTCCCAATATTGATTCCCGCTAGCCCCCATATTAGGTAAACATCTTTATACCCTTCACACACTGTGGTACAGGGTATTATGACTTTGTGCATATGTTTGTAACAGTCAAAAGTAATCGAGATAGACCCATGGTTCCTTTTGCGAATGCATATCACTGCATAGAATCACTTTCTGAGTCGATTTATGCATGTCCGTCAGTCTGTCCATGTTAAATTGAAAACCAAACACAGGTCGCCTTTATGCTTCGAATTGGATGAAATTTGGCACAGCTCATTTATTGGCTTACGGAAAAACCCTATTGAAATTGGGAAACATCGGTTCAGATTTAGATATAGCTCCGATATATATTTTCGTCCGATTTAATGTAAATGGTTCACCATATATCCTATATATCTTTCGATTTGCACGCAATTTGGCATAGCAAACTTAATTTAGACTAAACTGATGTGATTATGTTTCGTGAAAATCTGTTCAAATTAAGATATAGCTCCCATATATATTTTTGTCCGATTTAATGTTAATGGTGCACCAAATATCCTATAGCTCTCATATATATTTTTGTCCGATTTAATGTTAATGGTGCACCAAATATCCTATATATCTTTCTATTTGCACGCATTTTGGCATAGCATACTAAATTAAGACTAGAATGATGTCTGCTAAGTTTCGTGAAAATCGGTTCCGATTTTGATACAGCTCCCATATATATTATCTTCCGATTATATGTAAATTAGCACTAAAAACCCATAGTTTTTCCGATTGCCACTCAAGTTTTTGCATTGTACTGAAGTTTATATAATTTAATATCTGGCAAGTTTCTTTGAAATCGGGTTAGATTTATATAAAGCTCCCATATACATTTTCGTTCGATTTTAGATAAATGGTGCACCAAACTTCTAATATTTGTCCGATTGACACGAAATTTTACATATTTTGATATTATCCTCATAGTGGAGGGTATAAAGTGTCAAATCATCCTAATCCCTTCTATTCGGAATATTAATCGAATTGTCTCATAGATGTGTCTATAATTTGACATATCGGATTCTAGGTTAATACAAATCTTCTTTTCATAAATAATTTTATGAATATTTAATTTAATAATGTTTAAAATGTGCCCAACGTCCCGTGATTTTCTACTCTAAATAATTCGTGCTTTAGTATAAATCGAGAAATAAAACAAACATAACAATAATTTGACAAAATCATAAAAATGTCTTTAGAAGCGGAAAACATCAAAATTCCTATTCAACTAAAATTTCATCCTCTCATCAGATTTTGAATGCTTTGTCTGTATGATAGTTCTTTTGTTTTTCTGTTTCTTTCCAACAACACTGCAAGCAATGACACAATACAAAACAGTTGGTGACCTCTGAGCCACCTTTTGTTTGTAATGTCTGATGCTTTATGTCTGGAATAAAAGTCTCCGTGGTTTTGGGCTGCCCCGCGATATTGTTGCCTTACAAAGGCCCACTGTCTCGAGTGTAAATATGACTGAATAGAATATCTAGTTTTTATGTTGCTATCCAACCAAACAGCCATCCGCCCGACCAAAGCATATGATTATCACCAAAAGCAATCATAATCATCAACGCCATCATCAGCACCTGGTCTTTAACATCCAACGTCATCATCATCGCCATCACCAACACATACTTGTAATAACTCTATTTTTTCGCATGCATTTTTTGATAAAAATTATGTTCGCATGTATGTCGGTGTGTTTCCATGAAAAGCCGGCCTGTTTGCCAGTCCGCATGTATGCCGACACTCTTATGGTGGGTACTTCACAGGAGATTTTTTGCATCCCTCTTAAAAGTGTTTTTGTTGTGTTTTTTGTGCATTTTTACTGTGGCGTGATATTGCATCTGAATTTTTTTTTTACTTTCTTTCACTGCTTACATAAGGACATTGAGGTGTGAGTGCCCGACAACACGTACACACACCCATGCACACACACACACAAAAGAACCCTTTACACTTGATTTTGCATAAAGCACTTTTTGGGTTTACTTCCCCACGTAAGGGCTTTTTTGTAAGTTTTTAATATTTTCACTTATTCAAGATTGTGTATATTTTACACTTTACAAATTTTGTGTTCTCCCATCTTTTTTCTGCAGTTGTTGTTTTTGTTGCCGACCAACAAACAAACAACGCTGTGCAAGCTCTTTACACATGAATACTTTCGCCACTTAAAGGACAGTGCTGTTCGTAGGACAGACATATTAAAATTCGAGAAGACAAATTTCTTAATAAATGAATTTTCCAGTATGGGCTAAGTCCAGGCGCTAAGGAATTATACCAAAACTTGGTCCACGTTTAAACAATTTTAAAATAAGTAAAAATCCGTTAAATTCAGTATATAAGAGCTTTTCATACCCTCCACTATGAGGTGGGCATAGTCCCATAAAAATTTATAATGGTGTCAATTCACATGATTTGATATCGCCACGACGTGAAATTACGCAGCCAAGAAATGTCTCTTGCAAAAAAAAAAAAAATATTCGCTCAGTAGTGTGACATGTGTGCAAATACATAAAATCAGACAAAAATATATATCAGAGCTATATAAAAATCAGAATCTATTTTCACAAAACTTAACACGAGTCATTAAAGAGTCAATACGGTATGGTATTTCAAATTTTGTCATAATCTTTGGTGAGCCGAAAAAATACAGGGTCTTTTGTGGGCCATTTACATAAAATCGGGCGCTATATCCAAATCTGAACCGATTTCTACTAAACTTAACGACTCAACCCAGTGTGATGCGATCATTTTCGTCTTAATCGGAAAACATTGGAAGTTTGGTGAATCATTAACCTCGAATCGGATATATATATATATATATATATATCTGAACCAATTTATTTACAACTTATACGTACCGTAACAAACATATGCAACATTTTGTGAAAATTAAACAAACATATGGTGTCGGGTTCACCATGTACATAAAATAGACCGAAACTAAATGTGGGAGCTATACCTTAATTTCAACCAATTTCAAAACAAAGTTGGCTCGAGACAGGACATTTGTTCCATAAGCAGAACTTTAAAAATATTTCCAGGACCGTCGGTCTGCGCACAAGACCGGTCTGCGCACAAGACAAGACTTGTGCGCAATTTGAAAGACCATGTATCGATATAATACATGGTCTCGCCTTTATATGCATTTTGAGCTGGGGCATCCTCGAATGATCTAGCCACCGTAAGTATCAGCGTCTTGTAGTGTGAGTTTGGTTTGGCGAGAGGTGACCTTGCTTTTGAATTGCTTACTCATACCATATTAGCATCTGTTGAACAACACTATTCTTCTCCGGATTTCTAGAGATGGGCAGTGGGTACATACCCAAAGGGTAAATACCCGGTAAATTGGGTAAATACCCATTTGTGGGTATTTATTTGGGTATTTACTATATTGAATCGGTAATACAACATCTTACACCCTATTTCCGGGTTTCTGTTATCAAATCGATTTAGAATGGATAGTTTTACGATACTTTAAAGACGTGGTTAAATACTTGGGTAAATACCCGAATTTTTACCCAAAAATTGGGTATAAACTCATTAACTGCGGAACCACTTGTCATAGGCGGCCAAAATTTTGCACACATGTTTTTAATGTCAAATCAAATATAGAAATCCCCAAGTATTTAACCACGTCTTTAAAGTATCGTAAAACTATCCATTCTAAATCGATTTGATAACAGAAAACCCGGAAATAGGGTGTAAGATGTTGTATTACCGATTCAATATAGTCTAAACTAGTATAAACTTCAATATACGACAAACTGTCACCTTATCTGAATCCTCGCTCGATATTGAATGACTCCGAGAGGTCCATTAACTGCTGGGTCTTTTCCAGGATTTGGCGCAGTGTAAAAATCTGGTCTATAGTGGATTGGCCAGGTCTGAAGACGCATTGATAAGATAATATCATTGACCATTGGCTTCAGTCGTTCACAAAGCACCATGTATAGCACTTCATATGGGAGTAGACAATTTTTCCCCATTCTGCTTCTATATTATTACGGGATAAGGAGTGGTATCCTCAAGCAGGTGGGTAAGATGAGCCATGTAGGCTTCTGGTATCTGCCGTGTTTGCAGTTTTTCGACGTCGAGTTTCCGTGTTGTGTTAGATTACACATTTGCTGCTACATTGAGACAAGTGCGAACCTAGGCTGCTACAAGGTAATGGTCCGAATCGATATTCGCTCCTCGGATCGGATCCTTCCGTGATAAATTTTATTTCTCGTTGTTTGATCGGGAGAAAGCCAGATGGCTTTGTTTATATCGATATGCTTTAATCTGGAGCTGCTCTATACCATATTTTTTCTGCCGTAAAGTCAATCAACCTCATTCCGCTGTCGAATTTTTCTTCGTGGAATCTGAATTTTCAGACTATGGAGCCAAAAATAGTTTCCCTTCCGATTTTTGCACTAAAATCTCCTAGCAGAATTTTAATGACATGACCAGGGCAGCGGGGCTTTCTTATTGTTTATTCTTATTGGTGAACTCGCGGCACATAGCAACTCACTATATGAAATGTTGTTGAAAGTAGCTACCACAGGTGGCACCAAGGGGAGGTCAATGTCCACAATTGACAAAATAAACCTGGGCCTTGCCATGTAAACGCCAATCAGATCCGTTCCTATCATCCCCTATGCCACCCACTCAATTCAATGCAATATGCAAAAATTCGTCTCAATCGGCAAATCATGGGAGTTCGGTGATCCATTTAAATCCAATCGGAATAAATTTCATTAACTTTAATAGGGTTCGTCCTTGGGCCAAATAAATGAACTTATGAAATTTCATCCAATCGGGATCATAAATTCATTACAATTTTACTTAGACAAACGGACTAAGAAAGATATTCCGTGGCATAAAATATAGAATGTAGCATACGACGGCGGTTCGGAAACTTCTTAGCCTATCAATGAAAGAGAATAGTTAGTTTTTCAAAAATATTTTTATTTTTCAATATAATCTCCTGAAACTTCAATGCACTTAGTCCAACGTTTTTCTAGCAATTACATTACATTTGATATGATAAGCGGCTTATGATTCACAAAAATTCCACTTGACTATTGTTTACCCTTTCGCCATAACCTTACCAGCCGATTCAATTGATTTTGCCTTCTTTGGGACACTTCCTCCAGCTTCAGTTCATTGTTTGGATTCTTCTCTTGTCTCTGGAGTATAGTGGTGGATCCATGTCTCATCAACAGTTATAAAACGACGCTTAAAATCCATTTTATTTCGATTAAAAAAATCCAAGCAAGCTTGAGAAGCGTTCATTCTTATGCGTTTTATATCTACGTTTAACAGATGCGGCACCCATCTTGCAGAAAACTTTTTCATCTGTAGTTCTTCGTGGAGAATTAAATGGACTCGATCATTTGAGATACCCATGACATTAGCAATTTCACGCATTTTTTATTTGTCGATCATTTAATACCATATCCTGCACTTTGGATACAATTTCTGTTGTTCTTGCTGCTGTTTTTGGACGTCCACTACGTGGGTCACCTTCAATACTTGTACAACAGCATCAAAGTTTAAATTCAGCAACCCAATTGGTTACTGTTGCATATGTTTATACCACGCTTTTTGTGGTAGGCTAAGAACATTCCGAACTGCCGCCATATTATCCAAAAGAACTATGTGTCTATTTCGTTTTCTTTTATAACAAAGCCAAAGACATAAATGGTGAATGTAGGGAATGGATTATTTAGCCCCAGATATAATTCGGGAATTCTGTCTCTATTTAACCTTATGGCCGTCCATTGAAATGTACTGTAAAGTAATCATAAAGTGCTATTGTATGCAATACTTCCAATTTATATAAACAAGCAAGTGAGTGGGTGAGTAAATATGTGCATACATACATGCATATGCGCATATATACAACACGTATTCACTTATGCACATTTTATACTCACTCACACGATGTGTGGAGGTGATTCGTTTGCATTTTTTTGTTTTGTTGAAGGATGTGTTGATGCCCCTTTTGTGCCGGTTGCTTGCTGTGTATTCAAAGGGTACATCTCATCCCAACCACACTGGTGATGATGATTAAAGTAAAGACCTGCTTTTATTTTATTGTGGCTATATGATTATTCCTTTAGCTTCCTTCGCTAAAGAAACGAGGCTAATTTGTTGCAGTTCCAAATAAAATGGGGGAAGGACTTCTTTATGCGATTATGAGGTGTCCACAAAGCATTTAACGGATGTTTGTGGTATCTAATGAGGCAATGTTAACATGGACCAATGATGGAGAACACATCTGACAAAGAAGTAAATTCCTTTTGAGAGATATATTTCATTCTTTGTTTTAAGAAAATGGGAATGTTTATGCCTTGAAGCAATTCTTGGTATCTAATTTGTACCCACTTTTATATTTGAAGTATTCAAAAGAAAATATTCATCATACTGAAATTTCGAAAAAAAAAATGTAAATGCATTTCCATACAATTTTCAGTCAGCCAAGGAAAAATACCCAGAAACCATATTCATGTTTCTAAATATTATGTTATGGATGAATGTGAGTGAGAACGAGTGCTCTGAGCTCCGAGAATCCGTAAAAGCATTTTCGTTTGATTAAAAATTCACAAATATGTTTTTGTTGTGTGAAAAAAGCAACCATTTCATCAGATTGAATTTCATACACAAATTGCTTCGATGAAACAAACTTATATGAATTCTATACAATTATGAGCGAAAATAATATCGATAAGTAACATGTCAGCGGGTAGTTACTGTTTAAAAATGTATAAGTTTTTACTATTATCCTCACTGTGTGGTGTGAACTACGTCCCTGTTAATTAACCATTCCAATAGCCAAAACTTTATCAGCACATATATAGTTTGACTTTTTAAATTAACTTCTGTACATAAATGAGGAAATAAAAGCTTTCACATACAAATATGTAGATGTATGTATGTGAATACAATTTTGATTATTCTTTTTGAATACATTACATTTGATATGATAAGCAGCTTATGATTCACAGAAATTCCACTTCACTAATTGATAATAAGCCTATCATCGAAAATAATTAATCGCTTTTCAAATGCAACAAATTGAAAGGCAATATTTCATAGAAATTGATGGGAAAAGGTCAAAGTTCACAGAAAAGGTACATTCATTATTTAAAAGATAACTTTTAGTACAAACTCAGTGGAATAACAAATAAGGCACATGTATCTTAAAAAAGGTTTAGTTTGCATTTTTCAAATCAACTACAGTAAATTTTTATACTAATTTACACTAATTTCGTACTCGAAATAACAACTTTATATCCTCTAAGGTACTACTGCAAATAAATCGGCTATAACTTTAAGAATTGTTGAAACTTTAAAGGGACGTTCATGAATTACGAGGACAGTTCGGAAAGTTCTTAGCCTAGCACAAAAAGCGCGGTATAAACAGAAAAAAGTTAAGTGTTTTGGATTCTTCCCTCTCTGGACATATGTTAAATTTTGTTTCGATCTGGCAACTCATTCATATAGAAACAGGTGTTCAAAAAACGCATCCGCATTTTTTTCCATGGAAAAAAACTAGAAATACGTGCTATCATTAAATCTATATATAAAACCACTACGGGTATATTAAACAGATGCATCCAAACAGATGTCGCATTTTTGAAGGACCATTAACATGAAAATGGATGCATAAACATGTCATTCTGCAACCTTTACTAAATTTTTCATTTGATCAGATATAGAGATGCTTCTTACGATGGGACAAAATTATGTAAATCAATTAAAAGCAAAAATCAATTCGGGCTTCCGATTGGATAAACATGAGTAGTTTGGTGCACCATTTAAAAAAATCGGACGAAAATATATATAAAAGCTATATCGAAATCTAAATTGATTTCATCAAAACATGTCACAGGTTAAATTATACTAATTTCAGTATGTTTGCTCAGTATTTTGAGTGTACTTAAAATCGGGAGAAAATGTATGTAGGAGCTCTATCCAAATCTGAACCGATTTAAACACTTTTCACACGCTAGGATATATTAACTTCAGTACGTTGTGCAAAATTTTGTGTTAATCGGCCTAGCTTTGGGTCTTTGGTGAACCATTTACTTAAAATCGGACCAAACTATATATGGGAACTATATCTAAATCTGAACCGATTCCTACAAAACAGCACACGGTAGGCTATATATTGTGCAAAATTGTGTATAAATCGTCATAACTTTGAATCTTTGGTGCACCTTTTACTTAAAATCGGACGAAGCAATATATAGGAGCTATATCTAGATCTAAGCCGATTTCAACAAAACTTGCCACACGTTGTGTGATAGTAACTTCAGTACGCTGTGCAAAATTTTGTGCCAATCGGACGCACCTTGGTGAAACATTTATATCCAACTTCTAGGTTATACTAAATTCAGTACGTTGTGCAAAATTTTGTGTAAAATCAGTACGTTGTGCAAAATTATGTGTAAAATCGGACAAAATTCGTGCAAATCGAAAGATATATAGGGACTTTAGTACATCATTTACATTAAATCGGGCGAAAATATATATGGGAGCTATAACTAAATCTGGACCGACTTTCATGAAACTTAAACCACTTTATTTTAGACCTATTTCAGTATGCTGTGCCAAATTTCGAGCAAATCGAAAGATATATAGGGACTTTAGTACACCATTTACATTAAATCGGACGAAAATATGTATGGGAGCTATATCTAAATCTGAACCATTTTTTCCCAATTCTAATAGGGTTCGTCCTTGGAACAAATAAGTGACCTATGCCAAATTTCACTCAATTCGGATCGTAAATGCGACATGTACTTTGTTTACAATTTAACATGGGCAGACAGACGGACGGACGGACATGCATAAATTGAGAACGGCTGGACCGATTTGACTCAAACTTTCCTTATGTTATCAGTAATTGAAGTGGGAAGGTTTTTATAAAAGAAATTTTTGAGAAAAATCCGCGAAACTGAAAACAATCGAATGTTGTTCTTTATATGTAAGTTTGCATTTAATTGTTCCGCAATGGCTTTTCAAATGAAAAAGTTTAAAGTTCTGAAAACCGCGGAATATTTAGAAGAGGATGCAAATTTTTCATTTATCGCATGACTTGATTTTGTTCTATCAATAATGACTTTTCGAATTGCAAATTTTAAATCGCTGAATATTCTGAAAAGTTTAGACTTTTACGCCTGATTTGATTTGGTTTATGTAAAGATGGAAATTTTGTTGTGTTTATTGCAAATTTCGTATAATTATGAAAATCGTTACAGTAGAAGTTAGCTGATGGTTCTATACTGAATGAATGTTATTATACTTTGTATTTGGCTGTGATAAATTTGTCATGTTCCTTTTTTATTGTAATTTTATATTGAGTAAAAAATTAAAACATATACAAATTAAAATTGTTCAATTCAGTTCCGCTCATTAATTCCGTAAGTTGTCCTTTTTTGAATACATTCTTCTTTTAAATATGATGAATTTTGCTGTATTTGTTGATGTTAGAAGAGTTATTTGCTGAGATAATGCCTCCTATTAGAGGTCAAATCTTGGTCGACGCACAAGTCATGCAATAGTCAAAATATCCGTAACTCTCAATCGCAAGAGGAACGTGTAGAAAGAAATCATTGGAGACGTGTTCATATTGCAAGGCTTCGTGCTGCATCGTGCTAGATCAAATCCGACCAAATGTTTATAGAAGAATGGACCTGAGTCGCGCAGCATTTGAGAACTTCGCCGCGTAAATATCGGTTCATTGTCGGTGATATGCCTGCATTGTAATGCATTGAAATTCCAATGCGAAACCCTCGACTTATGCTGCGCTGGTGGCAAGGTGAAATTGTATACAAAAATATAATGGATGTTTTCAAATGACGTCATTTGAAGCCGAAGTTGCCGATCAACCCGGCGCATCTTTATTTCCAAAATTATCACTTAAATTTTTTCGCAATTCAGATTCAAGGGCAAATTCACCATAGAGCGGGTGCTTTGTTACTCTACCAAACCGAGAGCATAAGTTTCTTCAAATATATTTCGTTGGTGAGTCTACAATTGTAATGTACACAACATAAGTTAGTTGTACAAGATTGTATGGTGTTGATAAAATACCCCTCAAAATTAAATATGAAATTGAAAAGTTGTTATTTAGAATGTTCTACATATGGTGTATGGTTCCTGTGATTTTAATGAGAAACCTGGCCTCATAACCCTCGCCATCCTATTGTTCTAACTGCCAATAATATTTATTAGAACCCCTGAAATCCATCTACCACTCCAATGTTATAACCCTATTCCTGTTTTAAGAAACGTCTAAAAAGTCTTTAGCAATTCATTCTGAATTTTATTTCCATTATTAGAACCTTACACATTTTTAATATATATATATATATATTTAAATTCATTAAAAATATATAGGATAAACATAATTTTAATTGGATTATACTAAGATTAAACAAGAATAAGTGTTTAATCTACACATTTTTTATTAATTTCATTCTTTTTGTACGTTAGAATTTGACTACATACTTGTGATTTCCATCACAAATATGCATTGTCAAATTCTAACGAGTGACATCTACGATTAAGCGCCACTTTGCAACTCTCTCGCTTCTCTCGTTGCTTTAAACGTCACTTTTACTTCTCGTTTTGGATTACGTCCAGCCATCACAACAATTTTGTAAGTTATATTATTTCCGATAATATTTCTAATTACTATCAATAAAACCCACTGTCAATATTGACAACAAAATTCTAACTCCTTTTGTTTCATTTATTTTTATTTTTTCATATTGCTACGCAAACATTTGGTCCTGAGCGAACCGGATAGTTTAATTGTTCACGACAATTAATACAAAGGTTTTCTTCTTCTTCCCCCTTTTTTAGAAGACAACCAACACCACAAAATTACAAAATCACCCATCCTCATTTCTCATCATTTTATTTTATTTAATAACAATAAAAAAATCAAGGTACGTATCTCTATTTAAGAGTGCATTCGCGAGTGTCATTGTTTTCTTTAAATTTCCGAAAAAAAAATAAACATAACCTGGTCGTTTTGCAATACCCGGCTTGTTGTTGTTGCAATTGAGAATCGCTTCATACCCACTCGGTCGTATACAAAGTGATATTTCTCTACGAGAATAAAATAAAACAAAAAAGAATAAACATTTAATAAATATACAAACAAAATAGCCTGAACAGTGTTTGAATAGAAAAAATATTAAAAGGCTAAAGCAAAAAAGAAAACAAAAAACAATAACAAATATACCGGCACTCACTGAAACACACAACTGCATTAACAGCATTAACCAGTATTGTTGTTGTTGTTAATGTTCGATCGCATTCTCACTGTTCCCACTTCAAACCTTTGTATACTCACGAATAGGGTTATTAAAGTGGAGTGATATATTTTTGAAAAATATTTTTTATAAAAAATAATTTTTTTTTGATTAATAATTTCGCTTGGTTTTTCGAACACGATCGAAAATAGAACTTTTAAAAAAATCGTAACGCACCCTACAATCGGTCGTACACTGAAAAAAATATATATCAATATAAACATATAAAAATATTTTTTGCCAATATTAATATATTGAATTTAACGTAATATTATTAAATAATAATTGAAATTTTTCGAGAAAAAAATTGTTGTGATCGTGTGTACCCTACAGTACGTGCACACTACATCCTGCAATTTTAAAAATTAGTGAATACCATTCAATTTTATTTAAATTTTTCTCTTTTTCAAAAAGTTTTAATTTTTTTGGACACCTCCGGTGTTATAATTAAAACTTTGTATATTCCATATACACTTAGAGAAATTTTTGAAATTTTCAGTACACTGAAAAAAATTTATATTTTAAAATTTTTCGTTTTTTTTTTTGGAAATTTGATAATTTTTGTGGTTCTATAAGAAAAAAGTTGTTGTATTTACGATACATCACTGATTTTTTCGATTTTAAGCATTCTGCTTGTTGAATAATTTGAATTTTCGTTCAATTTTAATTGAGAAAATAATTGATTTTTGGGTTTTATTAGTTCGATTTTTGATTTTACGGTCACATTTTGGCTTTTAATCCATTTTTTCTAAAAATAATTGTCTTATTTCTACACTTCCCACAAGTGTTCTGAATAAATATAAAAATTTTGTTAAATTTTCTTCTTCGAGGAATATTATTTTCTTTATTTTTGAATTAATTCTTTATCAAAATGCCTTTGACTCCACTAGACTTCTTCATCAGAGCCACTGATGCTCTCGTAAAATACGACGCATGCATCACCTCCCTCCAGGAGGAAGATCTTGACGTCTATGCCTTAGAAATTCAGGCAACTGAAGCTAAGGAACTTTGGCGTAAAGTCAAAGAATGTTATGAAAAATGCATGAACGAGATTCACATCGAAGAAAACCCTTCTGAAGAAGAAGTTCTCTCAGTTGAAAGCAAATATCAGGTCGCTTTTAGAGCATATGTAAAAGTCTTATCTTCCCTCAATAGAAAGGTTGATCTACTTCGTCCTACACCTAAAACTCCCACTCCAACTACCGCTTCGGTTTCTGGTGTTTCGCACCAAACAGTTACTCTTGCAGATGCTACTCATATTTCTCTTAATGATAGTTTTGCACATAGCATCAATCTTCCACCTTGTGATATTGATGTTTTCAATGGTGACATTCTTACATGGCCAACCTTCCGGGATTTCTTTTCGGCTGTGTATATAAGTAATTCTCGACTTAGTGACATAGAAAAATTATGCCATTTAATCAAAAAAACTAGTGGTGATGCTCGAGATATAGTATCAAAAT
>NW_026885347.1:0-6601 GCF_032173495.1 Musca vetustissima | reverse complement strand
ACATTTATGTTTATATATGCCAGCCAGCCAGCCAGCCAGACAAACAAACATTTACATTTGCTGACGATGGTGACGGTGATGGCGATGACGAGAACAGCGATAGGAACGGCAGTGAAAAGGCATTGCACCAAGAAAGAATTTTTGTTTGCAAAAAGAAATGAATGTGACACAGAATCAGACAAGGCGAGGAGAAAGAGAGAGCTGGGCAATCATTGGGGACACATTAACTGTGTAAGGTAGCTGACAAATACATTCACACAATCATCACACACACACGTAGATATATATTTATATAGGTTTTTAAAAAAAAAATATGTAAATAAATAACCACATATGAATACAAATGAAATAATGCAGGAACAAAATACACATACAGTACAACAAATACTCTCTCAAATTCAACAATACATTTAAGGGGAATATTTTGTGCATATATGCAAAATGTGTAGAAATGAATGATTACATTGTAACGGGTTTTGAAATGTAATTGATCAAAACTAAAATTTAGAAAATTTGGTATTCTGCAATAGTTTTCCGAAAAATAGTGGGAGAGAGAGAGAGAAAGATAGAGAGAAACCAGTAAGAAAAGTAGAAAGTCGGACGGAGCCGACTATATGATACCCTTCACCACTATGGTTATATCAAACGAATGCATCCTAACAGAAGGGCCATTAACATGAAACTAATATACGTGACCTTTTTCTAAATGTGAACCGACTTAGATCAATCCGTAAACATGTCATTCGTTTCTTACAATGGAACAAAATTATATAAATCGATTTAAAGCAAACATCAAAAATATCAAAATGCTCAATTTTGTACGTTGTTCGAAATTTCATGTCAATGTTACAAACATGAGGAGTTTGGTGGACCATTTACTAAAAATCGAATGAAAATAGATATGGAAGCTATATCCAAATATGAACCGGTTTCAACGAAACTTATTTAGGGTCCATCGGGACTTATATACGGGAGCTATATCTAAATCTGAACGGATTTCAACAAAACTTCACACGTTTGGCAATACTATCTTCAGTACGTTATGCAAAGTTTTGTGCCAATCGGCCTAACTTTAGGTCATTGGGACGCAGACGAAAATATATATGGAGCTACATCATTCTAGACTCAATTCAGTACGCTACGCCACATTTCGTGGAAATCGAAGGATATATAGGGACTTTGGTAAACCATTTTCATTAAATCGGACGAAAATATATATGGGAGCTATATCTAAAATCTAAACCGATTTTCGGGAAACGTTACATACATCTTTCTAGACTCAATTCAGGACTCTATGCAAAATTTCGTGTAAATCAAAAGATATATTGGGTCTTTTGTGAACCATTCACGTTAAATCGGACGAAAATATATATGGGAGCCATAACTAATTCTGAACCGATTTTCACGAAACTTAGCACACGCCATTCTAGACTTTATTCAGTACGCTATGCCAAAATTCATGCAAATCGAATGATTTTCAGGGACTTTGGTGCACCATTTAGCTAAAATCGGGCGAAACTATATATAGGAACTATATCTAAATCTGGACCTATTTTCAAGAAATTTTACACACACCATTCTAGACTCAATCCAGTACGCTACGCCACATTTCGTGGAAATCGAAGGATATATAGGGACTTTGGTAAACCATTTTCATTAAATCGGACGAAAATATATATGGGAGCTATATCTAAAATCTAAACCGATTTTCGGGAAACGTTACATACATCTTTCTAGACTCAATTCAGGACTCTATGCAAAATTTCGTGTAAATCAAAAGATATATTGGGTCTTTTGTGAACCATTCACGTTAAATCGGACGAAAATATATATGGGAGCCATAACTAATTCTGAACCGATTTTCACGAAACTTAGCACACGCCATTCTAGACTTTATTCAGTACGCTATGCCAAAATTCATGCAAATCGAATGATTTTCAGGGACTTTGGTGCACCATTTAGCTAAAATCGGGCGAAACTATATATAGGAACTATATCTAAATCTGGACCTATTTTCAAGAAATTTTACACACACCATTCTAGACTCAATCCAGTACGCTATGCCAAATTTCGTGCAAATCGAAGGATATATAGGGACTTTGGTACACCAAAATTTCAATCCAATTAGGATCATAAATGCGACCTGTACTTTGTTTACAATTTAACATGGACAGACTGACGGACGGACATACATAAATCGACTTAGAAAGTGATTTTATGCATATTTTCAAAAGGAATCATGTGTCTCGTTTTCTTTTGCCTGTTACAAAAATATGCACAAAGACATAATACCGTGTACCGCAGTGTGGTGAAGTATAAAAATTTGGTATTCTGCAATAGTTTTCCGAGGGAGATAAATAAATCGAAAGATCGATTCAGTTAAGCGAGGTGTAACAACTGGTATAGTAACAGGTTGGTCCAATGAGTTGTCTTTGGGCATAACCGCACCTACATGCAAAATTGTCCTGCCCATTTCTTATAAGCATAAGATGTAGTGGACGAACGGGCGGGCACACATAGCAACATTGATTCATTTAATCCACATATGAATATAGTTGTGAAGATGGTGGGTCTGGTACCACTACTTTGTGGTGCTACAAAATCGTGGAGTCGTACAAACACCTTAACAATATAGTTGTATAGGCTATTATGATAAGAAACCGAAAATCCTTGAAATCGGATTTGATCCAAAGAAACAATGTTTTGATGAAGCCCAACCTTTAAAAGCCAGAAACCACTTTCCATCGTATGTGGTTATAATATACGATGGAAAGTTCAAAACATCGTTTCTTTGGATGAAATGCGTTTCAGAGTATTTGGAATCGTTTTACGAATGTCCGTCCGTCTGTGTGTCTGGCCGATAACTCTCGAAGCAGTACTGGATTTCATTCCAACTTTGCACATCGTAATATATCTTCCACTCCTTCTGGTACCTCCCACACAAAGTACGCTGTGCCAAATTTCTTGCAAATCAAAAAATATTTAGGGACTTTGGTGCACCATTTAAATTAAATTGGGCGAAACTACATATGGGAGCTATATCTAAATCTGAACCGATTTTTCCCAATTTCAATAGGGTTCGTCCGTGGGACAAATGAATGAGCTACGCCAAATTTCATCCAATTCCGAAAATAGGCAAAAATATAACATTTCAACATTGATATTTCATTGGCCATTGGCTGTTATGTTTACACAAATGCAAATTCGTACCACAAATGAAGGTATAAATGAATAAAATAAATGAAAAAAGTGGGAAAAACCATGAAGAAATGTCAGGTTTTTGTCCTCCTAGAGGCAATAAAAATGTGTGGTTTAAAAAGTGTGTGTGGTTTTTGGATATATGTATTTGCATTTTTTGTCTTCACATATATTTTCCCCATATTGTTTATTTTATTTATTTTTCCCAAAAAGTTAATTTTCTATTTGTCCAACGTAAAAGAAATAATGAATTGTTGTGGCTATTGTTTTAAATGACTTCTTTACTCCCAGGAACATAAAAGTGTACAAACCAAAATAAATAAAACAAGTAAAAAAGTGTCAGTCAGTATTGCCGACCGATATATATATACCCTCAGCCGTCGGGTCCCACCTTCGGAATACATCTTGGGTTGATAAAGATAATATCGGACGTTCCATTCGTCTAATATTGGATTTTTAAATATTGAAAATATTGACCATTTGTATGGGTACCAGAAGGAGTGGACCTATGATTCCCATCTTCGAACTTGATCTAGACTTAGTAAAAATAATATGTTGTACAAAGTTGGGCTTAAAGTGGAATTTTCTAGGCTTGGTAAAGATCATAGTTTGTGCAACGTTTGGTTCAAATCTGATATTGGATTTATTAATCGATACCATCTTCGAAATTGATCATGGCTTGGTAAAGATAATATGTTGTACAAAGTTTGGCTTAAAATGGAATTTTAATTTCGCATGATATTACAAAATTAATTTTCTGCAAAATTTTGACCATTTTGTATGGGAGGTACCAGAAGATGTTTACCGAAATTCCCCTTTTAAGTTTGGAAGAAATATTACGATGTGAAAAGTTTGGATGAAATCTGTTACTTCCTTTGAGAGTTATTGTGGATCATGCCGGCCAGGCAGACAGGCGGATGGACACTTGTAAATCAATTCCAAATCATCTGAAATGGAATTTATCCAAGGAAACATGAGGTCTAAAACCATAAGGCACATTTTTGCCGGAAGAAAGTGTATATGCCCTCATTAGACATATGGCTGAGGGTATAAATAATTAAAGAGGTTGTTCGGTCGGGCCGAACATTTTATATCCTCCACCACGTACGGTGCATTTTATACCCTTCACCACTCTGTTGTACAGGGTATTATGTCTTTGTGCATATGTTTGTAACAGGCATAAGGAAACGAGATAGGCACATGGTTCATTTTGAGAATATGCATAGAATCACTTTCTAAGTTGATTTATGCATCCGTACATCCGTCCGTCCGTCCGTCTGTCCTTCTGTCTGTCTGTCCATGTTAAATTGTTAACAAAGTACAGGTCTCATTTATGATTCGAATTGGATGAAATCTGACACAGCTAATTTATTTGGCCCAAGGACGAACCCTATTGAAATAGGTGAAAATCGGTTAAGATTTAGATATAGCTCCCATATATATTTTCCTCCGATTTTATGTAAATGGTGCACCAAAGTCCCTATATATCTTTCGATTTCCACGAAATTTGGCATAGCGTAATGAATTAGGTCTAGAATGGTGTGTGTTAAGTTTCCTGAAAATCGGTCCAGATTTAGGTATAGCTACCAAATATATTTTCGTCAGATTTAATGTAAATGTTGTACCAAAGTCCCTATATATCTTTGGATTTACACAAAATTTGGTATAGTGTACTGAATTAGGTCTAGAGTGATATGTGTTAAGTTTCGTGAACATGGCTTCAGATTTATATATTGCTCCTATATACTCTTTTCTTCCGATTTTATGTAAATAAAGTATGTCCGATTGCCACACAATTTTGTACAATGTACTGTAGATAATATAAGTTAACCTCTTGCAGATCTCATTGAAATCGGTTCAGATTTTGATATAGCTTCTACATATAAATTTTGCACAAGGTACTGTAGTTAGTATAACCTAGAAGTTGGATATAAATGGTTCACCAAGGTGGGTCTAATCGGTACAAAATTTGGAAGTTACGCCAAATCTTGGTCCGATATACGAAGTCGTGGTCCGACCAACCATGCTAGCATATATAGCCGGCCCTGATTTTTGAAGTTTACTTAATGATTTAAAATTCCAAGTCTAATTTTCCAACATAAGTGTCTGGCGGTTTTCCTTTCTCCTGGCAGCTATTTTTCATGACAAAAATCCCATATAGGAGTTACAAAAAGTTCGATACGGTCAAACTGAGTTTTTGCTTGTTTTTTGAATTTTGGTTTATCAAAGGTTAAAAAAACTTCGTGACAGAAAAAATACATTTGATGGATGATTATAAAACCCCGTTTGCCACTAATAAGCACTTTAAAATTCTCTAACGTATAGTTCTGCATAATTTATCTTCAATGTGATGCCATATATAAACCTGTATAAAGTAAAGCAACAAAACGTTGTCATTATCTCTATATATACCTACATACATAAATACCTTCAATCCAAAACAAAATTATAATAATGTTGAATTCATTTGTATTCAACAAACATTTCATATAATAAATTCAAATTATTGTATTTAATTTTCCATTACCCATTTCCGCATAAATGAAGGAACACACATTTTTTTATTACTTTTTTTGCGCTTAATAAATATATTTATTTGTATAGACACATCCATACATATCAAAAGAAGCGTTTGTTTTATTTTTCAATTTTGTTCTTTTTTATGTGTACCGATTTTTTTTTTTTATTTTGTTTGCCCACTTTTTTTGTGATGTGCCTTTTTTCGGTGTTCTTCGTTATAATAGCTTTAGGTAAGTTAACATATTTTATATTTTTACTTTGTTAAATATGACCTTTTCCGTATTTCTGTGATTGTACGAATGGCTGTTTGTATTCTGCTTTTCGCTTCTGTTGAATGAACACATACTCACATACATATATTTGTATATGTAAAATGAGAGAGAGAGAGAAAAAAAGATTTGCATAAATGGTTTTATCGAAGTATAAATGACTTGCCAGCTTCATAAATTTTGTTCCTTTACACTACATTCGACATATTCATTCATATTTCGTAGCATTTGTTGGAATGTGTACTCAAAGGAGGGAAAAAACAAACGATTTTTTTGTGAATGCACACAATGATATGTATGCATATATATGGCTTAAATACACACACTCACTCATATACATATATGCATAATCGTGAAGGCATAAACTTATGAAATTTTATAACTCTCAAAAGGCTCATAATAAAATATACATACATACTTAGCATATAGCATAGACACATATTTATTCAGTCGTAAATTAACAGTAGAATAAATTGTTGGAAAATAAGTTCCGCCTTTTCTCTTTTCTCTCTTTTTTTTTTGCAAAAACGATTTTAGTATTGTGGAATGATTTTGATTTTCTATGCCAAAAAAAATCGTTCTGATGACTTCGTATTGCTTAAATACAGGCACTT
>NW_026885346.1:0-6441 GCF_032173495.1 Musca vetustissima | reverse complement strand
TATTTTTTTTTTTTTTGTTCCTTAACTTAGCTATGTAGAAAACTGGACCGATTTTCTCGAAACTTGGCAGACATCACTCTAGGCTGAATTCAGTACGTTAGGCCAAATTTCGTGCAAATCGAAGGATATATAGGGACGTTGGTGCACCATTTACATTAAATCGGACGAAAATTCATATGGGAACTGTATCTAAATCTGGACCAATTTTCATGAAGATTGTCAGACATCATTCCAGACTCAATTCAGTACGTTATGCCAAATTTCGTGCAAATCGAAGGATATATAGGGACTTTGGGGCACCATTTACATGAAATCGGACGACACTATATATGGGAGCTATATCTAATTCAGGGCCGATTTTCATGAAACTTGGCAGACATCATTCTAGGCCCAATTAAGTAAGTTATGCCAAATTTTGAGCAAATAGAAAGATATATAAGGACTTTGGGGCACCATTTACATGAAATCGGACGAAACTATATATGGGAGCTATATCTAACTCTGGACCGATGTTCTCGAAACTTGGCAGACATCACTCTAGGCTTAATTCAAAACATTATGCCAAATTTCGTGCACATCAAAAGATATATAGGGACTTTGGGGTACCATTTACATGAAGTCGGACGAAACTATATATTGGAGCTATATCTAAATCTGGACCGATTTTCACGAAACTTGGCAGACATCATTCTGGACCTAAATGATTCGGCTGTACCAAATTTCGTGCAAATCGAAAGTTATATAGGGACCGTTTACGTTAAATCGGTTAAATATTTATATGGGAGCTATATCTAAATCGAACCAACTTCAATAGGGTTCGTCCTTGGGTCGAATAAGTGACCTATGCCAAATCTCATCCAATTCGGATCATAAACATGGACAGACAGACAGACGGACGGACGGACATGCATAAATCGACTTAGAAAGTGATTCTATGCATATTCTCAAAAGGAACCATGTGTCTATCTCGTTTCCTTTTGCCTGTTACAAACATATGCACAAAGAAATAATACCCTGTACCACAGTGTGGTGAAAGGTATAAAAATCACATCGAATATATATGGAGCTATACCTAAATCTGGGCCAATTCTCAACAATATAAATATAGTTCCTTCTAGGGTCAAATAAGTATGCCAAATTCGATGACGTAAATAAATGTTACGGTGTATTGCCGGTGACGGAAGACGCATGAGGAAAGACTGGGTTGAGAAAACTGGAAAACTCAGGAAATCAATCAATGTAGAGTATCCAATTAGCGATTCAGAATGCGAATATTAACGTTTTGCTCTTGCTGTTGATGACTCGTATCATATGTCTTGGTGACACTGCATGAAATGAGATATATTATTTTAAAGCTAACAACTACGGAAAGAAAGACACTTAGAAACATAGGAAATGTTCAAGCTTGACGCTGCTGAAAACCACAAAATCGCAGAAAAGCATAGCCAATACCCAGAAAAAGCTCCAGCATTCAATAGTCCCAAAAAAAAGCCAACACACACTAGAAGAAATCCTTTAGCACACTGAATATGTGACGATCCAAAAGTCGTAACCTCGTTTTTAAAGCAGAAGAAAAAGTATTTTGAGTCTTTGTTAAATCAGCATTTTTGAAATTAAAAGTCAAACTACCGCTAGTGGTCATGTGAGAGACTAACCCTAAACAACGTCGATCATATCAGTACGAAGTCAAAAGGAAATCAGCCGACATCGAGTTTACCGGCATCGAGTTACCAGCAGAGAGACATGATGAAAGGAGACACAATCGGGACGTATTTATACCGCAGCGACAGTCAGTATGAACCTACTCTTGTTATTGGAGACCACATTAGATATCAGGAAGTTATCTTAATAGCATTTTTATACCCTTCACCTCATTGTGGAACAGGGTATTATGTCTTTGTGCATATGTTTGTAACAGGCAAAAGGAATCGAGATAGACCCATGGTTCCTTTTGAGAATATGCATAGAATCACTTTCTGAGTCGATTTACGCATGTCCGTCTGTCCATGGATTTTTGTGAACAAAGTACGGGTTGCATTTATGATCCGATTTGAATTTTGGTCAATATCACTAATTTGGTCCAAGGACGAACCCTATTGAAATTGGGGAAAATCGGTTCAGATTTAGATATAGCTCCATATAAAGCACTTTAATCAAATTTATAAGCAAAAATATACTCAGCATGGCACGTACGATTAAAGAAACTTCCATACTTTGAAAGCTTCTACTGAAAAACGCACTTTTCAGACTTAGCATACTATGGTTCGGAGGCGTCGATATATAGTTTCGTCCGATTTTATGTAAATGGAGCACAATACTGCCAATATTGGTCCGGTTGAGACAAAATTTTGCACAGAGTACTGAATTAGGTCCAGATTGATGTGTGTCAAGTTTTGTTGAAATCGGTTAAAATTTAGACATAGCTCCCATATATAGTTCCGTCCGATGTTATGTAAATGGAGCACCAACGAGTCGAATATAGGCCGATTGAGATAAAATTTTGCACAGCGTACTGAACTAGTTCCAAATTTATGTATCCGAAGTTTCGCTGGAATGGGTTCAAATTTCGTTATAACTCTCATATATAGTTTCATCCGATTTTATGTAAATGGGACACCAAAGAGTCAAATTTAAGCTGATTGGAACACAATTTTGCACAGCGTACTGAATTAGATCCAAATTTATGTATGCGAAGTTTCGCTGTAATCGGTTCAGATTTTGATATAGCTCCCATATATAGTTTCCTCCGATTTTATGTAAATGGTGCACTATACTTTCACTGTTTTTCCGATTTAGACAAAACTTTGCATAACGTATAGAAGTTACTACAGGTTGACATCCGTATTGAAATTACTGCAGTTGACGTCCGCGAAATTTTTGTGGAAATCAATTCAGATTTAGCTATAGCTCCCATATATATTTTTTTGTCGGATTTTATGTAAATGAAGCACAATACTGCCAATATTTGTCCGATTAGGACACATTTTTGCACAGCGTACTGGATTATGTCGGGATTGATGTATGCGAAGTTTTGTTGGAATCGGTTCAGATTTAGTTATATCTCCCATATAATGTTTTCAATTCAATTTTTCATAAATTTGTTGTTGTTTTAATTTAGTTAAAATATATATGTTAATTTTGTCCGATTCCATTTCAGTGGTTCCCCAAAGATGCTATGTCTATTCTATCTACAGGATATTGTACATATGAGCATCTCTTGTATGTAGCCAAAGTGGTGAAGGGTATCATATAGTTGGCCCCGTCCGACTTTTGAACTTTCTTTACTGGTTGACTTTGTTATACATATTGGCTACCTACACAGAAAAGCCAAAAGCGTGTTTTCGTCCTACCAACGTGCTATCAAAGCAACTGGTGGACTCTCTGTAAAGTTTAGACGACTTATCTACAAACAGATAATAAGATCACTAATTGGATATGCCTGCACCAAATGGAGATGCTGCGCATTTGGGAGAGACGGATTCTTGTGTCCTGTACAAGGTGTAGATGGGCTAAACAAAAATGAGAACAGATATATCATTCCAATATTAATACCAAACATCCAAACATAGTAGTAACAAGATCTGTGCGAATTTTCAGAGCTCTTTTTTAAATATTATGATATCTATGGCGAACAAAACCAGTTCATAGAAAAATATATGTGGTTATACCCATACTAAATGGTGGTACACTTAGTACCACCATTTTGTACATTTTAGTTTAGTTGAACATTCCGACAGGGAAAAAATCAATACCCCTACAATAATTCTATACCGCATGAATGACTTTTAGAAAATTGCTATAAATAAATATATAATGTTTCTGTGTTAGGATTTGTTATTCCAAATATTTCCATTTCACTGAACAATTCGATTTCACACATACTCTATAGCACACACACATCCAACAACCCAGCCAACTGTGTATTAACCGCCATATCCATTCGTACCTTGTATGTATTTTTACCTATTATCATAAATTTTGAAAACGAATTTTGGTGTCGAATGCTGTTCGCTGCTGCCACTGTTCATATCCTTCAAATAACAAATGTTCAAGGATTCGGAGGTCAATTGCTGTGAACACAACTAAAGCCAAATTTATGACAAACATAAAAATTGTCGACATCTTGACTCTTTGTGGATACATCAATTTCGGGTTTGTTTTTCTCTTTTTTGGTCTCTTGAAATTCTTTAATAAAGATAATCTTAATTGTGATATTGTCTTTTGGAATTCAAGCAAACATATGGGATTCGCTTTGGTAAACATATAAATAAAAGGATGTGTGCGCGTGTGTAGGTTTGTGATTTTTGCGTTTTGTGTGTGAAAAAGAGTGTTTTCATGATAAAATTGCTAAGGGATTTCAATTTGAACTTTAATGATGTCTCACGAGATTGTCTACGCACAGTTAAATGTATGTCTGTCGTGGCAAATTAGTGTATAAATGTCTCAGAGGTATTTGGAGATTTTTAGCAAAAAATTTTAATGATGCTTAATAAACCAAAACTTGTTCTTTAGGCAACGACGATTGACTTATGAAATGTATAAGAATATTAAGAGGTAATTAATTAATAAGACACAGTTTTTTTCTGTAGAAATGGTTTTATCTTTTTTATGGGTATCAGATTTTATCTATAAACATTTCTATACAAGACGCATTTTTATCAAGCGAATAATAACCAGTAAGGAAAGGAATGAAGTCGGACGGAGCCAACTGTATGATACCCTTCACCACTTTGGGTATATTAAATGGATGCATCTTAATGCGATATTTTTGAAGGAAATTGGATGAACAAAAATATGTGATCTTTATCCAAATGTTAACCGACTTATGTATGGGAGCTATATTTAAATCTGAACCGATTTTCACGAAACTTAGCACACATCATTCTAGATTTTAATCAGTGCGCTGTGCCAAATTTCGTGTAGATCGAAAGATATATAGGGACTTGGTGGATCATTTGCATTAAATCGGATGAAGTTATATGGGAGCTATATCTAAATCTGAACCGATTTATCAATTTCAATAGGGCCAAATAAATTAGCTGTGCCAAATTTCGGATTACAAATGCTACCACCTCGGATTCGGATTAGGATATACTACCACCTATTCTACTTATGTGATTTCACGAAACTTAACACCTACCAAGAAAACCAAATATCCACGAAATTCCCGTAAACAGTTCTTACGAATTACTTAACATTTGTTAGCTCTCAATATTAAGCTTTTTTTCATGACAGCATTCAAAAGTATCCTAATGTATAAAAACGAACATTAGAATTTATATCATAATTCTTATGAAATGTATTTTCAAACAAAAGGCGAATTACTATAACACTAAGAACATCACTGTAGTAACCCTGACAAAAATACATAGATATACTCGTCCTATTTACAATTGTATTGTTTTGTCTGTCATTGATGCTTTTTCTCTCCATTGTTTCATGAATTATGAATATCTCTCTTTTAGAGTTCTTTTCCGGCTAAGCTCTGTTTCAAATACTATGTATTCACTATACTATATAGAAAGTGATTTTATTTTATGTCAAATTATAACCATTGCATTTGTATACACTGGTTTAAAAATTCTATAATTAAGTTAATTTGAAATGATATTGAAATCTCAGACCATAAATATAAATTGTGTACAAATGCATTTTCGGTATTATTTTTAAATAGTATGTGTAATTTTAATATTAGCCCAACATACTCTACTGATGCACATAAATCAATGATAACCCGACGCATATGACAACCGTACTTCAAGTGCTGTGGGAGATTTTTCGCCAACTTACCCTTGCGTGTTGAAAACGCACTTATGACCCTTATGTCTAAAACTTAAGGAAGTATTCAGATTATGGGGGAATAAGGCATATTTTGAGGATATAACCAGTAAGGAAAGTAGTAAAGTCGGACGGGGCCGACTATATGATACCCTTCACCACTTTGGGTATATTTAACAGATGAATCCTAACAGACGTCGCATTTTTAAAGGACCAGTAAAATGAAATTGAATCAATAAACATGTCATTCTGCAACCGATACTAAATTTTTCATTTGGTCAGATATAGAATCTATATCTAAATCTGAACCGATTTCAGGGAACTTAACACACATCATTCTCGACCTAATTCATTACGCTATGCCAAATTTCGTGCAAATCGAGAGATATATAGGGACTTTGGTGCACCATTTACATTAAATCGGATGAAAATATATATGGAGCTATATCTAAATCTGAACCGATTTTCAGGAAACTTAACACACGTCATTCTAGACCTAATTCATTACGATGTTCCAAATTTCGTGCAAATCGAGAGATATATAGGGACTTTGGTGCACCATTTACATTAAATCGGATGAAAATATATATGGGAGCTATATCTAAATCTGAACCGATTTTCATTAGGGTTCGTCCTTGGGCCATACAAATGAACTGTGCCAAA
>NW_026885345.1:0-64703 GCF_032173495.1 Musca vetustissima | reverse complement strand
GAACCCATACTTCAGATCCATATAATGGCGCGGGTCATATCAGCGTCTTGTAAAGTGTGAGTTTGGTCTGGCGGGAGGTGGCCCAGCTTTTGAGTTGTTTGCTCAGACCATAGTAGCACCGTTTGGTCATCACTATCCTTCATTCGTTTTAGTTATGGCGGTACCAAGGTATATAAAATCTTTGACTAACTCGAAGATGTAGTTCTCAAGTTCCACAGTTGGTCCGAGTCTACTGGACGTCTTGTGCGTTGATAGCATCAGCTTGGTCTTCTCGCCGTTTACTGCCTGACCCACTTTGGCAGACTCCTTTTCATTTTGTTCAAAGGTGGCTGTTACCGCTCGCAATGTTCTACAAATTATATCGATGTCATCTGCGTAGGCGAGTAACATGTGTTGTTTGGTGTACAAGGAGCCATTTTTGTTCAACTTTGCCTCTCGTATGACCTTTTTCAGTAGGATGTTGAAAAGGTCACACGACAAACTGCCACCTTGTCTGAATCCTCGTTCGACATTGAAGGGCTCCGAGAGGTCCTTTCAACTTTAACTGCTGATCATGTGCCAGTTAAAGTTATCCTGCCTAGCCGAATTGATATTGCAGGAATTCCAAACGCAGACATGGCTTTAAACACCTCTGAACGGATGGGGATGTCGAATGCGGCTTTATAGTCGACGGATAGGTGGAATGTGTCGAGGTATTTTTCGTGGGATTTTTCCGGTATTTAGCGCAGAGTGAAAATCTGGTCAATGGTGGATTTGCCAGGTCTGAAGCCACATTGGTATGGTCCAATCATGTCATTGACCATAGACTTCAGTCGTTCACACATCACGCCGGATAGCACTTTATATGCGATGGGAAGGAGACATATTCCTCTATAGTTGACACATATCGTCTTGTCTCCTTTTTTGTACACGGAAAACAGGATGCTGAAGTTCCAATCATTGGGCATGCATTCTTCTAGCGAAATTGTACTAATCAGCTGGTACATGCTCCTTACCAACATCTGACCACCATTCTTGAATAGTTCGGTTTGTAACGCATCAGCACCTGCTGCTTTATTATTCCTCAGCCGATTGATTGCTATTCTGACTTCATCTTGGCTTGGTGGTATACACTCTATACCGTCATCTATTATTGGTTCTGGGTTATCCACTTCACTGATACTATTTTATACCAGAAGTTTTTCAAAATGCTCCTTCCAGATCCTCAACACGCTGTCTGTTTCCTTCTTATCTCTACAGGAGGATGTGCCTGCACTAAAACCTTCGGTATGGTGTTTTACTCATTGGTAAAATTTCCGGACTTCATTCCTACTCCTTTATATCTCGATTTGCTCACGCTCACGTTTTTCTTGTTCTTTCTTCTTTTTTCTGAAAACATGTGTCACCTGTCTCCTTTTCTCCCGATAGTTTTCCTTCGCATTACGTGTTGCTACTGTCCGCAGTTTTGCCCTATACACTACGTTTTTCATAACAGTAGCATTACGACACACCTGATCGTACCACGGATTTCTTGATGGTGGTCTTTGGTACCCAAGTGTTGGGAGTGGGCAATTCTCTGCCATTGTGCTTCTATATTATTATCAGGACAAGGGGTGCTTTCGTCAAGCAGTTGAGCAAGTTGAGTGGAGTAGGCCTCGGCCAGCTGTTGTGTTTGCAGCTTTTCGACGTCGAGTTTCCATTAAGACGGGTGCGTACCTTGGCTGCCACAAGGTAATGGTCCGAATCGATATTCGCTCCCCGGACATATTCGCTCCTCGGACATCTAAAAAACTGCATGAGTGCCATTGGAAGACTTCTAAATATTGAACGCTATTTTGAAATATTATCTTTATTTAAAGACCCATTTGAATATCTCTTGTGTATAGAAGATCTCTATCTTCTTAATATTGAAAACCATTTGAAGATTTTTGAGGTATTATACACACACGGGTATTTGGAGATCTACTAAAATCTGAAGTCCCACTGGAGGTCTTATGAAAACGGAAGATCTTTTGGAGGTCTTCTTTATACAGAAGAGAATTTGGAGCTCTGCGAAACATTCACAGATTTTCTACCAAGTACTCTCTCTCTCTCTCTCCTCAACATCCTTTTGTTTGCAAAATTGCACCACTTGACCCAGACATAATTTTGAAAGGGTTAATAAAAGTCATTGCATATCGCCCCACGGCCAGTCCAAACAATCACTCAGTCATATTTACTATTTGGTCATTTGTTCATCATCTGGTCTAGTTTTGTTCAGATCTCTTTTCCTTTTTGTCATTTTTGTGTTGCTATCTTTTGATGAGTCCTTCAGCTGCAGCTTGGTTTTATTTCATTCGTCTCGGATTTTGTGTTCGTTTCGTTAAATCTGTGAAATTTATGCTGTGTATAAAAAGGAATTATAGCACTTTTTGTCTTTTTGTTCGGAGATTTAAGCCAACAAAGCTGAGAAAAAAACAGAACAACGAAGGCTAAAAGAACGAAACGGAATTCATATAAGGTCCAGAGCAGAAGAAAAAAATCGTCAGAACGCATCAGACAAAAATTAATTTCACAGCAAGAAAAAAAAAGTTGAAGAAAAATTGTTTTGTGGTTAAATGCTTTTACTTCATTGTATTCAGTGTTTCCCATTCGCTTTTTTTGTTGCTGTTTTCATTTCATTTTCCGGTAGAATTTTCATTTCTCGTTTTTTTTTTTCCTAGCCGGTTACGAAGTGTTCGGGCTGCTTTTGGTTTTCTTCGAAAGTTAATTTTCACTTTAATTGTTATGGAAAATTGTTGTAATAACAGTTACAAACAGTTTGTTTCGCATTGTGGACCAAAGGTCCATGCTTTTCGTTTTGTTTATATTTTTGTCTACTGTTTACTTATTTATTATGTCTGTACATCCTTTCATTTACTCTTTCTGGTTAATAACCAATTTACAAATCTCTTAAAGGATTGTTTATTTGTTCGTAACACACAACAAAAAAAGGCGAATATTTTCTTTTAAACGAAAAGGGTTTATGGATTATTGTTGTCTGATTTGTATGGTTGAGAATGATTTGGTTTTATCTTTAACACCTGTGAGTGTTAAAAAGAAAATCCTGGTAGTAATTACATTACAAATGAAAGGTTTCGAATTACAACACAGGATATGTTGGGGAGAGGGGGTACCTTTGAAATGCGCTCACAAAATCTCGGTTTAACATTTTTTTCGACCGGCAGCAAATTTGGTTTTTTTATATGGCAATCTACAATTTGGGAATATCGTATGCTCTCCAAAATAGGATGTATGGTATAAGATCCCGAAAAGAGGACGAATTTAGATTATTGGAATAATGCGAATTCAAATTATTAAATCACTGTCAATTTTAAAAGAAAATCTTTCCTTTTCATTGCAACTCCGATCTCAAAAGAGAAATTAATAAAAAACATTTAAATGAATGATCCTTCGCCCTAAAAAGGCATAAAAACAAAACTCAAAAATTCAGCTTGAGCACGGCTGGGATTTGAACCCTGGTTCCCATGGCATCTGTTGATGTCCGGCGCCTTAGCGTTCAAAGCCACCTCCACTATGCTGAATTCACTTTATGCTGAATTCAGTACGTTATGCCAAATTTCGTGCAAATCGGGGGATATATAGGGGCTTTGGTGCACCATTTACTGGAAATCGGACGAAACTATATATGGCAGCTATATCAAAATCTGGACCTATTTTCACGAAACGTGGCAGACATCAGTGTAGGCTTAATCCAGTACGTTATGCCTAATTTCGTGCAAATAGAAAAATATATGTGGACTATGGTGCACCATTTACATGAAATCGGACGAAACTATATATGGGAGCTATATCTAAATCTGAACCGATTTTCAGGAAACTTAACACACATCATTCTAGACCTAATCCATTTCGCTATGCCAAATTTCGGGCAAATCAAAAGATATATAGGGACTTTGGTACACCATTTAACTTAAATCTGACGAAGATATTTATGGGAGCTATATCTAAATCTGAACCGATTTTCAGGAAACATAACACACATAATTCTAGACCTAATCCATTTCGCTATGCTAAATTTCGGGCAAATCAAAAGATATATAGGGACTTTGGTACACCATTTACCTTAAATCGGACGAAGATATATATGGGAGCTATATCTAAATCTGAACCGATTTTCAGGAAAATTTACACACATCATTCTAGACCTAATCCATTTCGCTAGGCCAAATTTCGGGCAAATCAAAAGAAATATAGGGACATTGGTACACCATTTACCTTAAATCGGAGCTATATCTAAATCTGAACCGATTTTTCCCAATTTCAATAGGGTTCGTCCTAGGGCCAATTAAGTGACCTGTGCCAAATTTCATCCAAATCGGATCATAAATGCGACCTGTACTTTGTTAACAATAATACATGGACGGACGGACATGCATAAATCGACTCAGAAAGTGATTCTATTCATATTCTCAGAAGGAACTATGGGTCAATCTCGATTATTTTTGCCTGTTACAAACATATGCAAAAAGACATAATACCCTGTACCACAGTGTGGTGAAGGGTATAAATATTGTAGTCTGTATGGAAAAAAAAAGTCCGTCACTACAAGAAATATCTGCTCTGAAAAGGAATGTTCTGGTGTGATGCCAAATGCCCGAACCTTGACAAGGTTGAATTTATTTCGTGGATGCAATTTCGCAACAATAGTTGACATAAATACAACTTATCAACGGCGAAACGCGTCGCATAGTGGTGGGAATGTAGTATTTCTCTGGCTTTCCTTTTCATTGCAACTCCGATCATGTAGCTCATCTCGAAAAAGAAATTAATGAAAATCTTTAATATTCCGAAATTCTGTTATATCGCCATAAAGGGACTAACCTGAAAAACAGGTCATAATCAATATTTGGTGTGTGTGTTGAGTATTCTGAAAATCTGTCTAGGTTTACATATAGTTCCCATATATATTTTCGTCCGATTCAATGTAAATGGTGCACCAAAGTTCCTATATATCATTCGATTTGAACGAAATTTGGCATAGAGTACTGAATTAGGTCCAGAACGAAGTGTGCCAAGTTTCGAGAAAATCGAGTCAGGTTTATATATAGCTCCCATTAATATTTTCATCCGATCTAAGGTAAATGGGGCTTCCAGTCACTATACATCTTTTGATTTGCACGAAATTTGGCATAGGGTACAGAATTAGGTCCAGAATGAGGTGTGTTAAGTTTCGTGAAAATCGGTTCAGATTTAGATATAACTCCCATATGTATTTTCCGATTTAATATAAATAGTGCATCAAAGTCAATTTCGATTTCGATTTTGTACGAAATTTGGCATGGCGTACTGAGTTAAGTCTAGAGTGATGTGTGTTAAGTTTCGTTCAGATTTTGATATAGCTCCTATAAATTTTTTCTTTCGACTTTATATAAATTGTGCACTAAAGACCCGAAGTTTGTCCAGCTGCCACATAATTTTGTACAATGAAGTTAATATAAATTAATCTCTGGCAAGTCTCGTTGAAATCGGTTCAGATTTTTATATAGGATCAGATATTTATCCAAATAATCAACGGGTGTCCGATTTATATTTGCTTTAAATTGATTTACATAATTTTGTCCCATTGTAAGAAGAAACTCTATATCTGACCAAATGAAAAATTCGGATTTCTAAAATGTTGTGTGTTAGTTTTGCTTAAATCGGTACATATTTAGATATAGCATCCATATGTGGCATCTTCAGATTTTGTCTTTTGGCCCGGACGCTATGGTACTGCGATACAGATTTACATGTAGCTCTTATAGCTAATTTTAATCCAAGTAGTACACCAACGACTCTATTTTAGAATGGCATATGTATTGATTAATAAAGTCGGTTCATATATAGATCACATATTTAATATCGTCCGATTTTATGTCAATGATACATCTGTCCGGTTGACAGGATATTGTATAAAGCCTTAATTATAAGATCTGCATATTTGTTTAACTTAATGGGTTTCAATAAATACCTTAGGATCATATTATTGACTCCGTCCGTCTTTTGTCTTTAAGTTATGTGCATTCCTTTTAAAAATGGTAGTAGATGGTAGTGAATATTTCGGATTTCGGATTTTTTATAAAGACAATTTCCAATTCTCCCATTGAAATGGCTTAATTGGTCTCCAAGGGTTGTTAGTTTTGAGAATAGTTCCACACAAAAATAATTTGTATATGGGTTCACATTATGGTTTTAGGTAACAAGTTTCAGCCTCTCATGGTGCCCATTACAATGGTTCGGAACAACTTTAGGTATTATGAATGCGAGGTGAATAATGTTCATGTTTATTGGTCAAACGTATTTCTGCGATTAAAATAAATTAAAGGTCCCTCATTATTATTTTGCGATATAGTGAGCGGATTCACATCATGCATCAAATTAAAGGCCTTTGTATGATCACAAAATAATTTTATTTTTAAGCCCTTAGAAAATGTATGCAAATTTACAAAACTATAAAAAGTTTATAGGTTTTAAAGAAATAAAATTGTTCAATTATAAAAACGGACCTCCATGCTATAGAAGTCTAAAGTTCAAAAATTACATGCAGAAGAACTTGACTATTATAGGTTATCACATAGTTAACCCAATTTAATATCACTAATTTCCCTCCAAAGACTTTTCTTTAATCCTCAAAACTTTGTGAATTACTCTTTCTACCCTCTATAATTAAAATCCTTGACCATTTTTGTTTTCATCATCATTTGACATAAAATTCACTCGAAGATCAAACAATAAAAACCAAATGACATTAACACTAATCCAGTCTTAGCTAACTGTTCACATTCACGACAATAAAACTAAGCGTTGCAAATAATGAAGGAGGAAATAAAACAACAGCGGAAACAAAACTTAAAAGTTTTCTTTATTTTTGTTCTTCTTCTTCTTGGATTACGAGACTTAAACATTGCTTTGATTATCTGTCTCTCTTTGGTTTTTAACTTTCTTCCTTTTTTACATGTCCTTACGGGGAATTTTTCGTCTACACACAATACTTCGTATATATATATTCTAATTCTGTCATTGTCTTCTTCATTACAATAAAGCAATTACAAAGAGTGTTACCACCAAGACCTATTCCCTCCCTCCCTCCCCCCTCGACGACTTTTGCATTGCAAAGCAGTATGCCATACAAAATATGGTGAAAATCTGTCGCAATGTATTTCAAACGGCGCTATCACTGATGAACGTGACGTCTGTGAACGTCATCATTATCATCACGAACGTCGTCATCGTCGTCCTGCTTGTAGTCTTCGACGTAAGAGCACCAACCACCAGAAGCAACAAAAAACATTGTTTCGGTTATCACAGCCAGAACGAGCGAACGAACATGTTTGGATTCCATATTTTATGCATTCGTCGGACAATGTGGCAGGAAGAGGCATTTGGGCCACTTCAAACGACAGCCACGACAAAGTGTCATGTAAACATAAAATAACTTGAGAAGGGTCATACTGGTCACGTAGTGCTACTCGAAATGTGGAAAGTTTTACTTAACAGAAACGAAAATCAAAAGCAAAAAAAAAAAAAAAAAAAAAATTCAAATAAAACAAAATAAAGAAATACAAAAAAATTAAAATGTAATATTTTGTTCGTTCCAAGAAGAAATGAAACACAATATTTGTATTCATAAAAAAATTCAATTTAAGAGAGAGGAAGAGTAAGTCAAAATGAAATTCAATGACCTTAAGGGAGAATACAACTAAATGCGGATTTTAAATGTATTATTTGTATTAATTTGTAAACATAAAGGGGATTAGATATTACTTTGTGGGATTTTCGTGTTTTAATTTGCTAAACCCCCCAAAAAATGTGGTTAGAGGGTTTATACTTTATATGATACGGGAAAAGATGTGTCACATTCAAATAAAGGTATTAGACCCTCAAAAACTATTCCAAAATAATTGAACTATTCAAAATATATGTCAAGTACTAAAGGAGATAATATCGCAAAATACTTCTGGTGGACAGCAATGGTCAATCAAAAATCGTTAAAGATAATCCAGAGCATGCTACCTGGGTATATGAGATATACAATTGTATATACATCCAATTGATATTCAAATACTGGGTTATATATTTCGTGGCAATCAGCAACATTTTAGAGAAATTTAAAGAGGCTGTAGAGGTTACAAATATTGCAGGAAATATCGCTGATGTATGTGAAAGTGTTGTTCATGGTATGTATGTGTCAATTCCTTGTCATTCTCAACCAGTAAGGAAAGTAGTAAAGTCGGACGGGACCGACTATATGATATCCTTCACAACTATGGGTATATTAAACAGGACTATTAAAATGAAATTGTATGAAATAAAATATGTGATATTTACCTAAATGTGAAACGACCTAGATCTATCCATAAACATGTAATTCGTTTGTTACAAAGGAACAAAAGTATGTAAATCGACTTCAAACAAATATCATCCGTTGGGCTAGGTCTGTACTTCTTTGTACGTTGTGCAAAATTTGATGTCAATCTAACAAATATGAGGAGTTTGATGCATAATTTACTTATATATGGATACTATATCCAAATATGAACCGATTTCAACGAAGCTTGTCACAGGTTAGGTTATACTAATTTCAGTACGTTTTGTTCCTATCAGCCATATATTGGTTCCTTAATTACTTAAAATCAATTTATAATATAAGGGAGCTATATCTAAATCTCAACCGATTTTCACTAAACTTGGCACACATCATTGTGGATTAAATTCAAAACGCTATGCAACATAAGAACTTGGTACATTATTTAGATTAAATCGGAGGAAAATATATATATATCTAGATCTGAACCGATTTTCACGAAACTCAGAACACATCATTCCAGCATCTATTCAGTACGTTATGCCAAATTTCGTGCAAATCGAAAGATATATAGGGACTTTGGTGCACCACTTTCATGAAATCGGAAGCTACTATATATGGGTGCTATATCCGATTTTCACGAAACTTGGCAGACATCTCTCTATGCTCAATACAGTACGCTATGCCAAATTTCGTACAAATCGAAACATATATAGGGACTTTGGTGCACCATTTACATTAAATCGGACGAAACTATAAATGGGAGCTATATCTAAATTTGGACCGATATTCTGGAAATTTGGCAGACATCATTCCACGCTCAATTCAGTGCGTTATACAAAATATCGTGCAAATCAAAAGATATATAGGGACTTTGGTGCACCATTTATATGAAATCGGGCGATACTATATATGGGAGCTACATCTCAATTTAGACCGATTTTCACGACACTTGGCAGACATCACTATATGCTCAATGCAGTACGTTATGCCAAATTTTGTACAAATCGAAATATATATAGGGACTTTGGTGCACCATTTACATAAAATCGGACGAAACTATATATTGAAGCTATATCTAAATCTGAACCGATTTTCCCCAATTTCAATAGAATTCGTCCTTGGGCCAAATAAGTGTCATTTACATGAAATCGGACAAAACTATATATAGGAGCTGTATCTAAACCTGACAAATTTCATCCAAATCGGATCATAAATGCGACCTGTACTTTATTCACAAAAATACATGGACGGACAGACGGACATGTATAAATCGAGTCAGGAAGTGATTCTTTGCATATTCTCAAAAGGAATCATGTGTCTATCTCGTTTCCTTCTGCCTGTTACAAACATATGCACAAAGACATAATACCCTGTACCACAGTGTGGTGAAGGGTATATAAGCCGTAAGGAAAGTAGTAATGCTGGACTGGGCCGACTATATGATACCCTTCACCACTTTGGGTATATTTTATATATGTATCCTGACAGATAACGCGTTTTTGATATATATCTATATATGAACCGATTTCGGGGAAACTCTCCAGAGACTAATTTATATTACATCAGTACGTTGTGTCAATCGGCAGTAAAGTCGGACGGGGCCGACTATATGATACCCTTCACCACTTTGGGTATATTCTATATATGTATCCTGACAGACGACGCGTTTTTGTTATATATCTATATTTGAACCGATTTGGGGGAAACTCTCCAGAGACTAATTTATATAACATCAGTACGTACGAAGCTTAGCAACATCATTCTAGACTTAATTAAGTACCCTATACCAAAATTCATGCAAATCGAAAGATATATAGGGACTTTGGTACCTTAAGTCGAATGAAAATACATATGGGAGCTATATCTAAATCTGAACCGATTTTCACGAAACTTTGCTGACATCATTCTCGATCCTATTCATAACTCTGTGCCAAATTTCGTGCACATCGAAAGATTTCTAGGGACTTTAGTGGCCTATTTACCTAAAATCGGGCGAAGTTATATGTGAGAATTTTCGTACACAATTAACCTTAAATACGACAAAGATATATATGGGAGCTATATCTAAATCAGAACCGATTTTCTCAAAATTTTTCACACATCATTCTAGACTTAATTCAGTACACTATGCCAAAATTCGTGCAAATCAAAAGATTTCCAGGGACTTTATTGGACTTTAGTGGAAACATTGCACATATCATTCTAGAATTTGTTGTGCCAAATTTCGTGCAAATCGAAAGATATATAGGACTTTAATGCACTATTTACATAAAATCGGACGAAAATCTATATGGGAACTATATATAAATCTGAACCGATTTTCACGAAACTTAACACGCATCACTCTAGACTTAATTTTGAACGCTATGACAAATTTCGTGCAAATCTAAAGATATATAGGTACTTTGGTACATTATTTACCTAAAATCGAACGAAAATATGTGTGGGAGCTATATCTAACTCTGAACCGATTTTCACGAAATTTAACACGCGTCGTTCTAGACTTACTTCAGTATGCTATGCCAAATTTCGTGCAAATCGAACGATATATAGGGACTTTGGTACACCATTTACATTAAATCGAACAAAAATATGTATGGGAGCTATATCTAAATCTGAACCGATTTTCCCAATTTCAATAGGGTTCGTCCTTGGGCCAAATAAATGAGCTGTGCCAAATTTCATCCATTTCGAATCAATTTAACATGTTTACAATTTAACATGGACAGACAGTCGGACGGACGGAAATGCATAAATCGATTTAAAAAGTGATTCTATGCATATTCTCAAAAGGAACAATGTGTCTATGTCATTTCCTTTTGTCTGTTACGAACATATGCACAAAGACATAACACCCTGTACCACAGAGTGGTGAAGGGTATAAAAAACGAAATACCAAATTGCTATGATCTTGTAGCGAAAATGCGACATAATCCTACACGGAATTTTTTCTGATCTAGTGTATGTATATGATGTGTCCGAAAAATATGTCGATGTGTTGCACTGGGTAAAATATCGCTATCAGTCCTAATAGATTGAAGTGAAAGTTAAGTGCCATTTCATATAATTGGTGCTATCTACTCCTAATACGGCACAAAATCTTCTATCATTGGGTTATTATTAGTTTGGCTACATGAAATAGATGCGTACCGGACCTACCATGGGATCTTCTATTCTATATTGGGCATTTGGACACGTAGTTGGTTTTTTACTATGTGACAATTTAGAGTAATCAAAGAAAAAAGACATATGCTCCTTAAGGAGAACATGAAGCGGATTCTGCTGACGATGATCAACACTCAATTGATGAATCTGTTGATACACCTCTCTGACAGGTGTAGTAGTTTTCGGCTGATCAATATTTTTGTACGACATGTTTCAATTGTATTGAATTTAGATATCATTTCTTGTTCTATGAGGCCAAACCAGGAAAAAATAGGTCGTCGAGAAAATATTTCCACAGGACAAGAATCGGGCACAAAGTCTGACTGAATTGAGGGACAACTTGTAAATGTTAGGACGGTCAATTGTGGAGGTGTTAGGGCGGATGTTTTTTTTTCACTCAAAACACCACACATACGTAAAAATAGTTTTAAACCCATAAAAAACTGAAAATTATTTCCAATAACATAACATCTTGAAAATATAAACACGAAGACAGGGTATTTCTGTCTATAAGAGTATCGTAAGACTTTCTAGATTGTACCTTAATACATTACATTCCACTACCTATGACTTGACAGTTCCTTGATGTACAGATATAATGTCTTTACTGGATAAGGGTGGGACACACATTGCCCCACGACCTCTGTTATAATTATAATGGCAAAAGCAAACCAACAGAAAGTAAATAACCTTACGACAGCAAAATTAAATACCCGATCCTTATCGCATTGCAAAATAAAAATGAAAAACTTTTTTTATATTTTCTTTAAATTAATTTGATCGGAATCGCCAGTGAAAAAGGAATCTGAATAATCAACAGAATTTTGCCATGCATAAACGAAAATCTACACACGCACACGTACACAGGCAAACGCACGCACACACACTCAGACCAATAACTGCAACATCTGCACCATATTTACTGCAAGCCAGCATATCTGTATGACCCAAAAAATGGGTATGGGTGTGTGAGTGGGTATGTTGAACCCCAAAGACTGGAATGGAGTGGTGCAGCAGCAACAAAAACAAAATCAATGGGATTTTTTTCGTTTTCCACAAGTAACAGTGAATTACATTCGCTGCGATGGTTATATCGGAGGTTGCTGGTTGCGGTGTTTGCTGTCGGTTAAACTGTCTTGTTTTCCGCGCGTTTTCGACTCAAGTGGCAATTAATCAGTTCGTTCAGCTGTAGAATGAAATGCCCGGAAGCACATAAACTATGCCAAGTAATGAAGGACTGCCTCAGTGCATTCCATACTTGGGTCTATTGAGTCTTAGCTGCCAGCTAGCTAGGTTGCTTGCAACAAATAACCGTTAGAATGTTTTGCTATAGGAAAACGTAAAAAAACAGCTACACAATATAACTTAGGTACACAAAAATTTGGTGTTGTTGTAGTTGTTTGGTCATAAAAAATATAAGGTCGAATCGAATGTGGAATACATTACAAGAAGGAGATGCGCTAGGAGACGATCTGCATGGTCGAACCAAAAGGAGCCAATTTAGACAATGGTCGAACCAGCTGATGGTGGTCTTCTTATAAATCCACCAGAAGAAGGGTTTCTTTACGTGGTCTCCATAGACCATCATAGATGGTGTATAGAGAATACTATCAAAGCTAGTTCTGAAGGGGGTCTCTATAGACCAGTTCTGAAGTTGGTACCTATAGAACAGCTTTGAAAGGAGTCTCTATAGGAAAGCTCTGAACGTGGCCTCCATAGACCATCTTTGATGGTGTATAGAGACCACTATCAAAGCTAGTTCTGAAGGGGGTCTCTATAGACCAGCTCTGAAGGTGGTATCTATAGACCAGCTTTGAAAGGAGTGTCTATAGAAAAGCTCTGAACGTTGTCTCCATAGTCCATCTTTGATGGTGTATAGAGACCACTATCAAAGCTAGTTCTGAAGGGGGTCTCTATAGACCAGCTCTGAAGGTGGTATCTATAGACCAGCATTGAAAGGAGTCTCTATAGAAAAGCTCTGAACGTGGTCTCCATAGACCATCTTTGATGGTGTATAGAGACCACTATCAAAGCTAGTTCTGAAGGGGGTCTCTATATACCAGCTCTGAAGGTGGTATCTATAGGCCAGCTTTGAAAGTAGTCTCTGAAGGTGGACTTCATAGACTTCATAGAAAAGCTCTGAACGTTGTCTCCATAGTCCATCTTTGATGGTGTATAGAGACCACTATCAAAGCTAGTTCTGAAGGGGGTCTCTATAGACCAGCTCTGAAGGTGGTATCTATAGACCAGCTTTGAAAGGAGTGTCTATAGAAAAGCTCTGAACGTTGTCTCCATAGTCCATCTTTGATGGTGTATAGAGACCACTATCAAAGCTAGTTCTGAAGGGGGTCTCTATAGACCAGCTCTGAAGGTGGTATCTATAGACCAGCTTTGAAAGGAGTGTCTATAGAAAAGCTCTGAACGTTGTCTCCATAGTCCATCTTTGATGGTGTATAGAGACCACTATCAAAGCTAGTTCTGAAGGGGGTCTCTATAGACCAGCTCTGAAGGTGGTATCTATAGACCAGCATTGAAAGGAGTCTCTATAGAAAAGCTCTGAACGTGGTCTCCATAGACCATCTTTGATGGTGTATAGAGACCACTATCAAAGCTAGTTCTGAAGGGGGTCTCTATAGACCAGCTCTGAAGGTGGTATCTATAGACCAGCATTGAAAGGAGTCTCTATAGAAAAGCTCTGAACGTGGTCTCCATAGACCATCTTTGATGGTGTATAGAGACCACTATCAAAGCTAGTTCTGAAGGGGGTCTCTATATACCAGCTCTGAAGGTGGTATCTATAGGCCAGCTTTGAAAGTAGTCTCTGAAGGTGGACTTCATAGACTTCATAGCTCTGCATGTGGTCTCTATAGACCAGCTCTGATAGTGGTAACTTTAAACCAGTTCTCTATTGCTCGGAAGGTGGTCTTCGCAATGGATCAGCTTGGAAGGAGGTCTCCTCTATAGAACAGCTCTTAAGGTGGTCTTCTCTATAGACAGGCCAGCTGAAGGTGATCTTCTCTATAGATAGGCCAGCTGAAGGTGATCTTCTCTATAGACCAGCCCTGAAGGTAGCCTTCTCTATAGACCAGCTCTGAAGGTGGTCTTCTCTATAGACCAGCTCTCAAGGTAGCCTTCTCTATAGACCAGCTCTGAAGGTGTCCTTCTCTATAGACCAGGTCTGAAGGTGGTCTTCTCTATAGACCAGCTGAAGGTGGTCTTCTCTATAGGCCAGCTGAAGGTGGTTTTCTCTATAGGCCAGCTGAAGGTGGTCTTCTCTATAGGCCAGCTGAAGGTGGTCTTCTCTATAGGCCAGCTGAAGGTGGTCTTCTCTATAGAATATGGTCTCTATACACCAGCTCAGAAGGTGGACTCTATAGAACAGCTCTGAAGGGGGTTTGCCTGAAGGTGGTCTCTATAGACCATATCTGAAAGTGGTGTCACAAACCAGCCAGCTGGAGGTAGTATACATAGACCCATATAGCTGATGGTGTTCTCTGTAGACCCAGCCATCTGAAGGTAGTCTACACAAGCTCAGGCAACTAATGGTGTTCTCTATAAACACAGTCAGCTAAAGGTGATCTCTATAGACCCGCACAGTAGAAACTGATCTCTAAAGATCTGTCAGATGAATGTTGGCTCCATAAACTCAGACTGCTGAAAGTGGGTTGTATAGGTCTGATGGTATATATAGACCAGACTAACTGATGGAAGTCCTCGAAGATTGTCGCTGTAACACAAAATTATATGTGGGCAGTAGACTCAGGCCAATGGGGTTGGTCTCTGTGGGCCTGACCAGCTGAATATATACCAAATTAAGTTAAAGAGAATATCTGTACACGAACTTATGAGAGTGTCATTAAACGAGATAGCTATGATGTCTTAGAAGAGGAGCTTAGGGTGCACCGCATGCTTTCTATACCATCCACTACCCTGACACAAACATACAAAAACAACTGTTCAGCACAGTTAAAAACATTCTGATAGCATTGCCTTTTGCAACCGCATTTTGATGTGTGAGTCTGTGTGTGCATGTTTGTATGTTTGTGTGCGAGTAATTTTCCAATAGCAATAACCCAACTTTTTAGCCTTAAAAGGAGTAGATCAGCTAACTGAAAACATAAAAAAACGAAGTGAGAAAAAAATTCCAAAAATGTTCGGATTCTTTCATGGTTTGATTCCATTACTTAACGGGGTCTTCATTACTAGTTTTTTCTTCTTTAGTGGGACTACACGCCAATTTATTTTGACCAAAGGCATTTCCGCTGTTGTTGGTGTTGTTGTTGTTGCTGTTATATTTTTTACAACCATGTCGATGTTGATGCTGATTTTCTGGCTGTTGCTACCTCTTCTCTTCGATGTTGGCGAAAACTGGCCATAAGGCATAAACATTACTCGGACGTAGGGCACAATTCACGTCAAGGTTTTACGTGTTTCTTGGTAATTAGTTACACAATGACCGATCTCGAACCTCGCTCCCCGATAACAAAACAAGGATGGTAGATAGTAACGCGAAATGCTACAAAGTAACCACGCCTGAATAAAGGATGTTTTCGGATTTTGGTGGTGGTATAGCGCCATTAAAGCCTTCTAATGAATGAAATATTGTATCTGCAGTGTAATTGGTATTTTCCAAAATCCAAGTGAAAATCTAAAATGCCGAAAAAGAAAAATGTGAGAAAGGAAACGGAGGAAAGGTAAGGATAAAGAAATCCAGTTAAGTCATATCAGCAAATAAGAAGAAGTGAACGCTTGGTTGTAACCGTAAAGAAAAAGGTGCTTGGAGGACTGAACTACTACTTTCGTGGTAATAAGAGTATTCAGCATTTATTTTTAGTTAGTGCTGCAGAAGTAATTGTTATTATCTTCAATATTTTATATATTAAAGATTTTATATATATATTAAAGATTTTATATATTAAAGATATTTTATATATTAAAGATATGGGGTCATACATAGAAACCATCAACATTATTTAAAATCCCATTTAAAGTGATGCGATGGGTGCATTCTACATTAAAACATGGATCCATATTAAGGTAAAAGGAGGTTATTTTTGAAACCAAAATGAATGCATACTGTCATTACTTGGTAACCCACCTGCCGGAGGTGGTATATTTTCCCATGTCATTTAATATACTCTGAAAAAGCGATCCGATATGAGGAATATATTAAAATTGATTAGCTAATTATGACTTACAGCTTCTCAGGCACGAATTCACCTCTCGATGTCAGTGGTCGACGTAATCGACTATGTCTCTATTAACACGAAATATATGTCCTACACCAATACCGCTCATTTTCTGGTCCCGAAGTTTTAAGCCGTAATTTTCCATACAAATCTTTACTCTTACTACGGATGTAGCGAACATATATATCTATTGATTTGAACGGTACGGTATTTCAAAGTTCGTCCTAATCCGACAATCATTGGGAATTCAGTGCACTATTTACAATCTGAACCGAATTCAGTGAAACTTAGCTGAGCTATGTTCAATTTAGTACGCCAAAATTGCAAAATTTCGTTTCAATCAGGTAAAAAATGTGAATTTCATGAAGCATTTACATCATAACAGACGATATTATATATGGGAGCTATATCGAAATCTGAACCGATTTTCAACAATTCAAATAAATGTTCATATAATCGGATCATATATGCGACCTGTACTTTGTTTACAATTGTACATCAACACACTGTACAGACTGACGGACATGCAAATCGATTCAGGAAGTGATTCTATGCACATTCTCAAAAGGAACCCTGGTTCTATCTCGTTTCCTTTTGTCGGCTACTGTACCAGAATGGTGAAGGGTATAAAAACAATAATACAATTTTTTCGTGATAACTGTTCTAAAGTTTATGATTCGGTACCATATATTAGTACTCGTAATAAGTTTTCTTCAGACTATGAGGTGGATATTAGAGCAAGCATAATATCTGAAAGCGATCGCAGCTTCCAGGAGATAACTCATGTTGTCCAAGAATCTCGAGTATCCGAAAATAATGCGTGACGATTGAATAATATGTCTGAAATCCCCAAAATACCGAATAGTGGGGCTCTGACGGCTGAACTCAGACCTGGACAATCAGACCAATAAAGATTAAAAGTATAAAATTTCAAACAATTTTATAAAAAATGTGCCAAGAAAAAACTTTACCAAAATACTGGATAATATTGATTATATATCACGCCTAGTACGGCGGTGTAAGAACCTAAAATACTAATTTACAGCCAATTCGGTTGAAAAAATGCCAAGGATCCCTATTGGGGTGTTATATGATGACTTTACCAAAAACGTAGACCTATATATTCACCTTATGGTGGAAGGTTTAAAAACCAATGATTCTGTCATGTAAATTCGATTGTTTATTTTTTGAGAAAAAAAAAAAAACAGTAAGGAAAGTAGTAAAGTTGGACGGGGCCGACTATATGATACCCTTCACCACTATGAGTATATTAAACAGGACTATTATCATGAAATTGTATGAAATAAAATATGTGATATTTATCTACATGTGAAACGACCTAGAACGAGACTTGCCACAGGTAAGGCTATACTGATTTCAGTACGTTGTATTCTTATCAGCCATATATTGGTTCCTTGGTGCGTCAATTACTTAAAATCAATCTATAATATAAGGGAGCTTTAGATGTAGCTCAACCGATTTTCACTAAACTTGGCACACATTATTCTGGATTAAATTCAAAAGGCTATGCAACGTAAGAACTTGGTACATTGCTTAGATTAAATCGGACGAAAATATATATATCATAATCTGAATCGATTTTCACGAAACTCAGCACACATCATGCACATCATGTAATGCCAAATTTCGTGCAAATCGAAAGATATATGGGACTTTGGTGCACCATTTACATGAAATCGGACGAAACTATAGATGGGAGCTATATCTAAATCTGGACCGATTTACACGAAACATACCAGACATCATTCTAGGCTCAATTCAGTACGTTACGCCAAATTTCGTGAAAATCGAAAGATATATGGGACTTTGGAGCACCATTTACATGAAATCGGACGAAACTATAGATGGGAGCTATATCTAAATCTGGACCGATTTACACGAAACATACCAGACATCATTCTAGGCTCAATTCAGTACGTTATGCCAAATTTCGTGCAAATCGAGAAATATATAGGGACTTTGGTGCACAATTTACATGAAATAGGACGAAACTATATATGGGACTTATATATAAATCTGGACCGATTTTCACGAAACTTTGCAGACATCACTCTAGGCTCACTTCAGTACGTTGTGCCAAATTTCGTGCAAATCGAAAGAAATATAGGGATTTTGGTGCACCGTTTACATGAAATCGGACAAAACTATATATGGGAGCTATATCTAAATCTGGACCGATTTTTCCCAATTTCAATAGGGTTTGTCCTTAGGCCAATCAAATGAGCTGTGCCAAATTTCATCCAATTCGGATCATAAATGCGACCTGTACTTTGCTCACAAAAATACATGGACAGACAGACAAACATACGGACGGACATGCTTAAATCGACTCAGAAAGGGATTCTATGCATATTCTCAAAAGGAACCATGTGTCTATCTCTTTTCCTTTTGCCTGTTACAAACATATGCACAAAGACATAATACCCTGTACCACAGTGTGGTGAAGGGTACATACCGTAAAGAATGAGTGAAATTTGTATGGAAGCTATACCAAAACAGGGGCCTATATTGGACATTTTCTGCAATGATGTTTTATTATGTTTATCACCCTCCAAAAATCTGGAGTACCAAATTGTGACTGATTCGCTGAGAAACTGTGACTATAACCAAATAATCCAAATACCTATATTGAGGCGGTATCCTTCATAGCGCCTTTTCAGAAGATGGGACTATGTTCAACATTTTCTACAGATATATTTCTCAACTTATAAAAATTTGGATAGCTAAATAATAGCATGAATGAAATTTTGTCCACACTATTTTAAGACGAGGTACCAATACCGACTACGATACCGTTTCTCTTCGCAGAAAAAAACCGTCCTTCAAATTTTCTGGGAGGCTTGGGGAATTGATTTTCCTACTTTGCTTTCACAGTCGCGGAAGAAACAAATGACCATTTTCCGCCAACATCTTTCGTTGGATTTGACATGCTTTCGTCAGCTGTGAAAATCTTCTAAACTTTTTTTTGCAAAGAATCGTAGTTTTCCAAATTTGTTATACCTAAATCGATACGAACCCTTTCTATACTTCGTATATTAAATTTGTCATTTCGTTGGCAATATTTAAGATAGATCATTAAAATAGCACATACATTGCTACTTCTCCTGTAGCCGCCATATATATCCATACCACCCAATATTCGTAATTTCGATTATTTTGGGCCCATTTGGTTGAATCTCCTCATAGTAAGAATAGTAGCGCTCATATACCGCTATATCTCAAATCTCGGTATTTTGGGAACGTTTTTCAAACAAATAGAGAATAAAATCTCCCTACCAAAAATTCTCAAAATTGGCTCAAGTTTCTGAATAACTCCCATATAATGGTACTACACATCATTCGGGGTTTTGGATACCATGTTTAACTGAATTATCTCTAATTAAAATTCAGGTTCTCTTGAGGTGTCGGGATATCGTTTTAGGTTTTAATTAAAGTGGTTATTATTTTACATATAAGATTCTCGGTGAATAAAAAATGATTTGCTGAAATTACTCAATATTTAAAACCAGTAAGGAAAGTAGTAAAGTCGGACTGGGCCGACTATATGAAACCCATCACCACTTTGGGTATATTCTACATATGTATCCTAACAGACGTCTCCTTTTCGAAGGAATATTGACATGAAATTTAACGAACTTAAATCTAAATCTAACTAGAATCTAAATCTAATTTTCACGAAACTTCACATACGAGCTATAGTAGGGATATATTTTCATCTCAAAGGCACAAAATCCCCATGAACACGCAGAACAACTACAACATCAAGTGTAAATACAAATAAAGAAATAAACCAGTAAGGAAAGTAGTAAAGTTCTGGGCATAATATTATACCCTTCACCACTATGGGTATATTTTACATCTGAACCGATTTCAAGGAAACTTGCCAGAGACTAATTTATATAATATCAGTACGTTGTGTCAATCGGCCTAGCTATGGATTTTTTTACGAAGCAAAATCATTCTAGACTTAATTCAGTACCATAAACCAAAATTCGTGCAAATCGAAAGATATATAGGGACCTTGGTGCACCAATTACCTTAAATCAGATGAAAATACATATGGGAGCTATATCTAAACCTGAACCGATTTTCACGAAACTTGGCAAACATCATTCTCGATCTTATTCATAACTCTGCGCCAAATTTCGTGCACATCAAAAGATTTCCAGGGATTTTAGTGGACTATTTACCTAAAATCGGGCGAAGCTATATATGGGAGCTATATATAAATCTGAACCGATTTTCACGAAACTTTGCACATATCATTCTAGACTTAATTTAGTACGTCGTGCCAAATTTCGTGCAAATCAAAATATTTCCAGGGACTTTAGTGGACTATTTACTTAAATCGGGCGAAGCTATATATGGGAGCTACATCTAAATCTGAACCGATTTTCACGAAACTTTGCACATATCATTCTATACTTATTTTAGTACGCTGTGCCAAATTTCGTGCAAATCGAAAGATATATAGTGGATTTGGTGCACAATTTAAATAAAATCGGACAAAACTATATATGGAAGCTATATCTAAACCTGAACCGATTTTCATGAAACTTAGCACACATTATTCTAGAACTAATTCATTACGCTATGCCAAATTGCGTTCAAATCGAAATATATATAGGGACTTTGGTGCACCAATTACATTAAATCGGACGAAAATATCTATGGGAGCTATATCTAAATCTGAACCGATTTTTCCCAATTTCAATAGGGTTCGTCCTTGGGCCGGACATGGACGGACGGACGGACAGACGGACATGCGTATATGGACTCAGAAAGTGTTTTTATGCATATTCTCAAAAGGAACCATGTGTCTATCTCGTTTTCTTTTGCCTGTTACAAACATATGCCAAAAGGCATAATACCCTGTACCACAATGTGGTGAAGGGTATAAATATTCCCCATATAAAGTTCCCGATTTAAGGATTGATCAAAAGGATCCAGTAAAACACATCCAGCGCGTCGTACTATTCCTCTATTGAATGGAGCGTCCTTCATACTGTGGTGAAGAGTATAGTAATCAACAATTCGAATTTGCAAAACAAAAATTAGGCTTATCAACCATCAAATTAAATGGTTCCCAAAATGGCCATGCTACACTTATTGTATCCTTCAACCAGAATAAAATCTATAAAATAAAGTCATGCTTCATTATGCAAATTTATAACAACATTTTATTACAGATATATAGAACAACAATCAATGCCTTTCTGTGGATTCTATGGGATTCTATAGTCCTAGCCATACAGAAAAAAACAACCAACCGATGTTTATATGCAAATAATGCTGCACACCGGAACATCTCAACGGATAATATAGGCGGTGGGAATTATCAACGAAGAAAAGAAAGTTGATGATGATGAAAAAATAAACAAAATCCTAAGTCTAAATTCCACCACAACTGCACCAGGGAAACTGCGACGGCGGCCATATAAAATAATACAAAATTAAATGGAACGGAAAAACTGGAATGAGAATACAAATCAGAAAACAAGCCACAACATATATCCGCCCGCACTAAAGCCAGTGTAGCAGCAGTACTGGTTACCACCAACTTACATCCTGTTAGTGGTGAACAGAAGAATGCAAAAATAACCGTGCCATCAAGAGCCTATAGGGAATCTCTTGTTGTTAGAAGCAACTACACTGTTCCATTGTTGCTGCTGTTGTTGTTGTGGTTGCCTCTTTTTTATGTCCTGGCTGTGTAATCCTACTTTGATCTGGCCAAAGCTGGGTTGTTATTTTGTGTTTCTTATTTTGTTCTCCTTTAAGGAAATGCAAATACTTTGAAGTGTTCAGGAAAAAAGAAAACAAAACAACAGCAATAACAACAACAACATTGAAAAAGAAAACAACCAACTGCGAAGAAAAGCCAAATGAAAACGAGATAAAAGCGTGCGACAACAATTGTTTCGCCTTCACAGACAAGGAGATAATATCTATTTTTTCTTTGTTATCCTTAAGCCAGCCTTAGTAACAGCCACAAATTGGAAATGATTAAAAGGACAAAAAAAAAGGAACATGTTCTAATGAAAAAGGATAAGGAATAAATATTAAGATTAAGGCGTGGATTTATTAAAGAATATTTTTCAAGGGCCAACTGAGGCGTGGACTTATTAAAGAATATTTTTCAAGGGCCAACTGAGGCGTGGATTTATTAAAGAATATTTTTCAAGGGCCAACTGAGGCGTGGATTTATTAAAGAATATTTTTCAAGGGCCAACTGAGGCGTGGATTTATTAAAGAATATTTTTCAAGGGCCAACTGAGGCGTGGATTTATTAAAGAATATTTTTCAAGGGCCAACTGAGGCGTGGATTTATTAAAGAATATTTTTCAAGGGCCAACTGAGGCGTGGATTTATTAAAGAATATTTTTCAAGGGCCAACTGAGGCGTGGATTTATTAAAGAATATTTTTCAAGGGCCAACTGAGGCGTGGATTTATTAAAGAATATTTTTCAAGGGCCAACTGAGGCGTGGATTTATTAAAGAATATTTTTCAAGGGCCAACTGAGGCGTGGATTTATTAAAGAATATTTTTCAAGGGCCAACTGAGGCGTGGATTTATTAAAGAATATTTTTCAAGGGCCAACTGAGGCGTGGATTTATTAAAGAATATTTTTCAAGGGCCAACTGAGGCGTGGATTTATTAAAGAATATTTTTCAAGGGCCAACTGAGGCGTGGATTTATTAAAGAATATTTTTCAAGGGCCAACTGAGGCGTGGATTTATTAAAGAATATTTTTCAAGGGCCAACTGAGGCGTGGATTTATTAAAGAATATTTTTCAAGGGCCAACTGAGGCGTGGATTTATTAAAGAATATTTTTCAAGGGCCAACTGAGGCGTGGATTTATTAAAGAATATTTTTCAAGGGCCAACTGAGGCGTGGATTTATTAAAGAATATTTTTCAAGGGCCAACTGAGGCGTGGATTTATTAAAGAATATTTTTCAAGGGCCAACTGAGGTGTGGATTATTTCGTGATATTTGCACCTTTTTTACCGATTATAGGTCAACAACTCCTTTTTCTAAGTCTTGCAAATTTTTCCAAAATGTTTTTTCTTGAAGTGAATTTTTACGCCATACAATAAAAAATTTGTAACTTTATGTTTTGGTTGATTTGACACTCGGAAAATTAACCGATTATCATCTAAACAACCGCTGTAAGTATTTGGTCAGATCCCCTTCACCTTGTAAAATATGTGATGTTGTGTATATAATAATTGCCTCTAGAGCGACTAGAAAATCTGAAAACATTAAAGTTTTCGGTTCATTGCAGCCCCTGAATGAAATCTCAACTTCTCCGAAAACTATAAGCGTCGTCCTTGACCATAATCGGAACTTCATATAAAATTTCGAAGCGATCAGCGCGACATTTCCGTCCGTATAATTGGTATCAATTTGAAGGGCAACAACTCATCTTGGACATACTATCAACATCTCGAGTACATGTCCTTCAGGAGCAAGTATATACGCCCCAGAATAAAAATTTTGTAATTTTTCGCACAAAAGTCAGGGTCCATTTGACCCGCTAAATATTGACCGATCTTTATCAAAACAGGCATGCTTATTCTTAGGTCCGATCCCCTTCTCCATGTAAAATTCCACGCTGTTCGGACAATAACTGCGGCCTCTGGAGCAGACGATCGTTATCAAATTCAATAGGGGCCTTCATTGGCCAGAACCCATCCTACATGGAATATTGGTCCATAACTGTGGCCTGTATCGTGTTTACAAGTTATAATGGACAGACATGTCTAGATCGATTCAGCTAGTCGAGATATGACAATCGGTATACTTAAAGGTGAGTCTAGGACCAATATTTCGCGGCGTTACAAACTCTTGGGCTCTACACAGTTATAATACCCTGACAACATAGTTATGTAGGGTATAACCATTTATCTTAAATCGGACGAAAATATATATGGGAGCTATATCTAAATCTGGACCGATTTTCACAAAACTTAACATACATCACTCTAGACTTTATTTAGTACGCTATCTCAAATTTCGTGCAAATTGAAACATATATAGGGGCTTTGGTGCATTTACATGAAATCGGACGAAACTATATATAGGAAATGTATCTTAATCTGGACCGATTTTCACGAAACTTGGTAGACATGACTCCAGGCTCATTTCAGTACGTTGTTCCAAATTTCATGCAAATCGAAAAATATATAGGGACTTTGGTGCACCATTTACATTAAATCGGACCAAAATGTATGTGGGAGCTATATCGAAATCTGAACCGATTTTCAGGAAACTTAACACACATCATTCTAGGCCTAATTCATTACGCTGTGCCTAAGTTCTTGCAAATCAAAATATATATAGGGACTTATATGCACCGTTTAAATGAAATCGGAGGAAACTATATATGGGAGCTATATCGAAATCTGGACCTATTTTCACGAAACTTGGCAGACATCACTCTAGGCTCAATTCAGTACGTTATACCAAATTTCGTGCAAATCAAAAGATATATAGGGGCTTTGGTGCACCATTTAAATGAAATCGGACGAAACTATATATGGGAGCTATATCTATATCTGAACCGAACCGACTCAGAAAGTGAATTTATGCATACTCTCAAAAGGAACAATGGGTCTATTTCGTTTCCTTTTGCCTGTTACAAACATATGCACAAAGACATAATACCCTGTACCACAGAGTGGTGAAGGGTATAATAAACTATTTTCTTAGCACTAAAACTTTTCTCAGCTCAAAAAAAAAAAACAGAAAGAAAATGAACATGCAAATTATTTTCTTTTAACTCTCTTTTCAAATTAATTTATTGCTTGGTAACGAACAAACATTTTTCATATTTATGCAAAAATTATGGTTAAGAGAAATACACGATATTTGGGTGTATGTATGCTGTGTGTTGGTGTGAGTGTGTGTATGTATGTTGGAATGCGTATGGTGTCATTTATTCTACGTTAGCTGGAAAAATCTAAAAGAAGAAAAATAAACTTTTTTGTTCTTTGCAAAACTTTCATTAATTTTTTATGTAAATTTGTTGTGGAGAAAACCTCCTGCATGCCCGCCTGAAGCAGTTGCTTTTGTGGCAGCAGCAACAGCATCAGCCCAGACAGTCAGCCAACCAACCAACCAACCAGTCAACCAGCCATTCAGCCACTGGTTGTCACGACAAAATACAAAGTTGCTCGTAATAATTTTCACTTTACACTCAGCGTATGTGAAGAAACAATTGTTAAAAGAAATTATCAAAGTCTTTGAACTATTTATGAACTCTTTTCTGTTGGTGGGCAAAAGGGTGGGTTGGGGTGGATGGATGGAAAACAAATTGTTAAGCCACAAAACATCTTCAACTGAGGATGATGCTCTCACCACTGCTTCGGGTGTTGCTATGTGGGTGATGACAAAGATAATGAAAGCTCGGTGAAGATGATTTGGAGTTAATGAGGAGAAACAGTGAGAATGAATAAATTTCTTAGACGACTCAAGGGGAAAAGAGAACCATAAAATTACCAAGGTTTAAAAACTTTATAGAATAAGCATATTTTACCAGGGTGGAATTTTTTATTATAAATTAGGAATATAAGTTTAATATTTTCCTTTTTTTCAGTCTTAGAAACTCCCCAAAGCAATTAAAGTTGAGTTTTAAATTTAAAGGTTTTATAATAGATTTCGAAGATGCTTCAAAGCTCCTGTTATGCATGTTGTCCCACGGTGAACATTCTGTTCGTTTCTGCACATTTATTATTTCGTATTGCTTTAAGTAGGTCTACATCTTGCCGCCAGGAGAAGTTTAACTTTATGCGAATAATTTGACAAAGAAAGGTAGCTCGAACACATTCCAACTTCGTATACATTGGACTAAATCGTTAGAGGCACTAGCTCGATGTTATCTCATACTGTATACAGTGCAATGTTTATGAACACAATAGTTTAACGGCATGCGATAAAACGAGGTCGACTATATGACGCCTATCATATTTAGAGGGTCACTAAAATGAAAACGGACGAAATTGTGTGATTTATACACTTCGAAAATTTCATCTCAATCGAACAAACTCTTTCTGTTTGATGCACCATTCAGATGAAATCGCTCAAAAATGATCTAATATGGCAGTTATGTCCAGATCTGTACCATTTTCAAAACAATCAAATGCAAAATGAATTTCACGACACGAACTGGTTCAATGTACCGGATTGATTCGAAGAACGACTTCGATCAGAGGCGGCCAAGTCAACAATGTCGAGTTTATTTTTGTTATAACCTGGAATTTCTGCTCTGAGCACTATTGATACGTGTCGGTAGAGAGAAACTCCGGACATTGGTTCTGTAGTGTCTGCCAGAACCACATTCGCCTCAGATCCGTATCGATGCGATGCAATAGATATGTGAAATGGGTGCACTATTCGCAGCATTTAACACCACCTATTGCTCTTCAACTCCTCGATTATGCATCGTTCCTGCAGTTTAACTGTGATGGTCTACGCAACAAGGTCAGCGAAATTGTCTAGTTTAGGAGTCGAAGATGTATTCTGATCGCTGCGATGCCAGAAACCAAGCTAACCGAAACCTATAGCTCAAAGCCTTGCAATGGTTACAATGTTGTGCGAAAGGTTCGTACCAGAAGCAGGGGTCCAATATAAACATATCTATATAGCTTGAGCTATAAGGTAATAACCATCTGGTACTTGGGGTTTTCAATGATCATCATGAGTTATAGCACTTCCTTCTATGTAATGGCCACAGAGGTAGATATATGCTTAGAATACCGTGGTACGGTGCTATAAACACCGTAGTTCAAATCGCCAAACAACGCCCCCACACCGAAATTCAGGTACCATGCGATCACCTCCTTGGATGAGGAGCGGAGCCCATCTAAAACTTCTATCTTTACAACCAGGTCAGGCACCTGGTTGTAATGCAACTCCACACCGAGCCACAGCTCTACCCGCGATTTGGATATAACCATAGAGGTACAGCGCAGACCGAGCAAACTGATGGCTCAAGATTTTGCACGTGGAGAGGGGATGCCCACAAGGATACGTTGTGATTGTCACAGCTAGCCAGACCTCGTCATAGTAGCAACCATTAATGCCTCTCGTTTCAGACAACATAGACCACCTGAAGCAGTACAACATTGTGGCCGGAACAATTAATTTGGGCGCAACAGTTAAATCACTCTCGAATGTGGGCGCAATGGTTAAATCACTCTCGAACCCTGGAAGGGAGGACAACATTACGGCTTTCACATTTAACGTTGCGAGGATAAACGATCCGAAGAGGTGGGTGTGATATTTTATCCGACAACTGAGGGGAATCGTGAAGGTCGATTTCACTTATGTCGCCAATAGGGATGTTACTTGAGGCGCTACTCCTCCCATTGATGATAAGCAATAACCAAAGAGCCATGGTAGCCCTTGACCCATCGAATGCCTTCGATACCGCCAACCATGCCAAACTCTTCGAAGATATCAAGAAGAGCAACCTCTGGTGGTTGAAACGTTGGATAATCAACTATATGTGTGGACACCAGTCAGATGTGGAATTCAGAAATAGAAATTCGAAGACCCGTAGAGTGCTACAGAGAGTTCTGCAAGTTGAGTTGGTATTTCCGAATTTGTTCAACCTCTACATTTTTGATATTTCACAACCACATGACGGCATAAAGATTGTAATGTATATGGATGTTTGTACCATCATGTCATCGATCCTACTATTGATTATTGATCAAGAACACCCACGGCAAAGCCTTATGGACAGGAAAGCCAAGAGACATATTCATGCTCTAAAGAGAGGTAGGTCCAAAGCTGCAGCCGTGAACGTTCGTAGTTCGGACGGTTGACGATGTTGCCAAAAATAACATGCAATCAAATCATGCGATCATTTTCACAAATTTTGACATCTGAAGGCTCAATTAGCCTATAAACGTGCATGCGAAGGTTCAGGTAGCCTTTATAGTCTTTCCAAGTTGGTTAACAGTTGTTAAACCCGCATTGAAGCCTCGAGGAGTCGTTATAGGGGACTTTAAGGTGGCCCAGTGAGCACGGGGTTGAGAGTCTTTATAAGCAAACTGAAATTTTATATTCGTGCTTAAGGCTCAGAGGAATTCTTGAGTGACATGCTAAAGACACAGTTAAGTTGTACATAACATATGCGGAACAGGTCGCCATTACAAGTACGATTATTTATACCATTCACCACACTGTGGTTCAGGGTGCATATGTTTGTAACAGGCAAAAAGAAACGAGATAGACACATAGTTCCTTTTGATAATATGCATAGAATCACTTTCTGAGTCGATTTATGCATGTTCGTCGATGTTAAATTGTAAACAAAGTACAGGTCGCATTTATAATCCAAATTGGATGAAATTTGGCACAGCTCATTTGTTTGGCCCAAGGACGAACCCTATTGAAATCGGGAAAAATCGGTTCAGATTTAGATATAGCTCCCATATATATTTTCGACCGATTTAATGTAAATGGACCCTATATATCTTTCGATTTGCATGAAATTTGGTACAGCGTAATGAATTAGGTCTGGAATGATGTGTGCAAAGTTTCGTGAAAATAGGTTCAGATTTGGATATAGCTCCCATATATATTTTCGTCCGATTTAAGGTAAATTGTGTACCAAAGTCCCTATATATCTTTCGATTTGAACGAAATTTGGCACAGCGTAATGAATTAAGTCTAGCATGATGTGTGTTAAGTTTCGTGAAAATCGGTTCAGATTTGGATATAGCACCCATATATATTTTCGTCCGATTTAAGGTAAATGGTGCACCAAAGTCTCTATATATACTAAGATTTGCACGAAATTTGGCATAGCGTAATGAATTAGGTCTAGAGTTATGTCTGCCAAGTATATTTTCATGTTGTATATATTTTCGTCCGATTTAATGTAAATGGTGCACCAAAGTTCCTATATATTTTTCGATTTGCACGAAATTTGGCACAGCGTAATGAATAAGGTCTAGAATGATGGGTGCTAAGTTTCCTGAAAATCGGTTCAGATGTAGATATAGCTCCCATATATATAGCTCGTCAGATTTTATATAAATGGTGCACCATAGTCCCTATATATCTTTCGATGTGCACGAGCTATATCTTAACACAAAGTTGTGTGTTAAGATATACCTCGGTTCCGAGTTAGATATAGATCCCTTCAGGTAGCCTCTGAAGGTTCAATAACCATTCATAGTGTCGCTTATGGTCCCGTTAATCTATAAAAGTGAGATGGAGGTGGTCCTTAGAAACGAGCATTGAATGGCGAGGGATTCTCAGATTTCCCCTTAGGTTGGAGTAAGCTGCCAGGGTCCACATTATATTTGAACACTAAACTTTCCGAAGGTGTACATACAACAAGCGGTTTTCGTCTGTCCGAAATGTAATAGTCCTCCGCCGTCCTACGAAGTGTAGACCTGGATAATTCCTCAGGGCGTGGAAGATAATATGATACATGGAATGAGAGACCTGGATAAGTACTCTTACAATAGTAGTTAAGGCGTGATGATGGTTAATGATTCTTTGTAGGCATGTTATAGCTAACAGAATAAAAATGTGAAAGTTGTTGATCGAATGCAGCCACAATAGATGAGACGAAGGCTCACATAGTCTTACAGACCAGCTGAGGGTACAAAAAGTATTTATGTATGTGCTTAAGCTTATATGAAGTATTTCAATAATAACGGAAGGTCGTTGGAGTCTTAATAATATAACGATATAAATTTTTAAGTCAGATTTATACGTGAACAAAGTACGGGGAGAATTTATGGATGTGCTAAAAGTCCAGGACTTTTTAATGGCAGGCTTAAGGGGACCCCCCCCCATTCTCGGGGTCAAATTTTTTTTTATTTAATTCGATTCTACACTAATTCAAGAATGGCTCTACAAAATTTCAAGTGGAAATCTCAAGAACTCTTGAAGATATAGTCGATTTATTGTGTCAGCATCAAGTGACGGCTAAAGGGCTTCTCAAACTTTAAACGCGTTTTTCTCTTTTGCGAATGGCGGGCACGATAACTCAAAAACTAATAACCCAATCGATTTCAAATTTTTACACGTTTCTCTGTGAGTGTATAGCTATCGTATGAACTAGGATAAAGCCAATCGGTTAAGATCTTCCTTATTTTTTAACTTGGTTTTTGGTCAAAAATCGGCGATTTTTCAAAAATATTTTTTCAAAGGTCCGCCATTTTGTTAATTTTAGAGCGAAGTCAATAATCCTAGTTCATACGAGAGCCCGACGTGTACTCTTTCTAACACCGTTGGGATTTTCGGATTCCGATGTTCCAGTGAGGAGTTATCATGCCCGCCATCAAAAATAAGGACTTTTCTTCAATTGCAAAAAAAACAACAAAACAATAACAAATTTTTTTTGTAAATTATTTTTCTTCTTTTTTAAATCTTCTAATATATATGTGCAAAGTTACAAACCTTAACAAGCATTGGTATTGATTTACCAGCCCATTGCAAATCTTGAAAAATTAAAATCGAGAATGGGTGGGGTTCCCTTAAGTGGTCATCTTAACATTATGGGCTGACACCTTTTTAGTTGGAGACAACACAAGATTTTGGAAAAGCATAGTCCCCATTTACTCGTATTTACTACGGTTATATCACATTGCATCATTTCTTAACACTGTGCTCTACCTCCTACCGGCGACATATATCGCTGTTTACATCTGTGTTTATGAATTTTTCAGACTAAAGACTCCTAGCGCGTAAACATCTGGTGACAATACACATACATAGACGAAGTTCTTAATACACACAAACATATATGTAAATATGTATATAGAGGAAATTTTCATACTCTGGACATGGCAGCAAACAGCAACAGCAGCTGCTGCTTCAGGGTTCTCTTGTGTTCTTTTGTGAGGTATGGCAAAAATGCAACTCCTTTAATATGTCATTGTTTATGGGCGTAACAAGAGAGAAGGCAGCAAGAACAACAACAACAGCATTTCAACTGAGACTTTGGCTGACAGGGTAGCTGAAATGATGTGTTTTACATTTTTCTTAAAGTTAATGGTGGAGAGGATGTAGGGAATTTTCGAAGTGAATGGGTTCAATGAATTTGGTTGCCGTCTGTGGAGGGAAATTTTGTGTGGGTTTTTAATACAATTCTGTAAATATTTCGCGCGTATAGCTGTGTGGGTCCTTTTAAAAGTTCGGCATTTTAAGAACTGTTAGAATCATATTTAGCTGTGTATATCATTTTTAATAACTTCGAACTTTTTTTTTCGAATAAAATCCTGATAACTAACAAACTTCAATCAAACCTTAATCTTCAAATGAAGTGTGTTTGATCCTATTGTCTCTTTAAGAAAATTCCGATATTAAATGCGATTATGTGTCCCAGAAAAAAATATTTCTTTCAACACATTAGATGTAAGTGGCCCTTTCAAGATTTTATATAGCTTAAGGGATTTTCAGTAGACCTAATTACTGAATTTTATAGCCATTAAAAATTGTAATTATAATTATGTATATCTTATCCAGTCTATTCTAATTATTTTTTGAATATGTTCGGCACTTTGTCATATGTCTACCCAGTATATGTCGTTACGCACAGTGGTCGGAATATTATTTGCACAAATTCCACTTGGTTGCATATATTGGAAATTTCTGAATATAGTGTATGGAAAAGCCCAAATTCGGCAGAGGCCAACTATATTATTCCCTTGACCATTTCAGGTATATAAAAGAACTGTTCTTAGGACTCTTGTAGCCTCTAGGAATATGTAGCCTATACTGGAAATGCGAAGGAACCAATATAAATACGGTTCGTTCTTGGGCAAAGTCTTTATAATAATGTTTTAAAATCAAGGTTGTTGACAGTCCTTAGAATTTTTTTTTTTTTTTTTTTTTTTTTTGACATCCACTCCTTATATAGACCTTAAAAAGTCATTAGAAAAATATTTTTCAAAAATCCAGGTGTTAGATAGTCCTTAGAAAAATGTTTTATATAGACCTTGAAAAAAAAATATTATTTAAAAATCCACTTCTTTAGTCCTTGAAACAAATATTATTAAAAAATACACGCCTTATATAGTCCTTCAAAAAACGAAACATGTTTTTAAAAATCCACGCCCTTGAAGGCTCTCAAATAAAATTGTATTAAAAAAAGTAAGAAAAGTAGTAAAGTCGGACTGGGCCGTCTATATGCTACCCTTCACCACTTTGAGTATATTCTACATATGTAGAATATATCTGAACCGATTTCAGGGAATCTTGCCAAAGACTAATTTATATTACATCAGTGCGTTGTGTAAATCGGCCTAGCTATTGATCTTTTCTCGAAGCTTAGCAACATCATTCTAGACTTAATTCAGTACCCTATACCTAGCTATGGATCTTTTCACGAAGCTTAACAAAATCATTCTAGACTTAATTCAGTACCCTATACCAAAATTCGTGCAAATCGAAAGATATATAGGGACTTTGGTGCACCAATTACATAAAATCGGACGAACATATATATGGGAGCAATATCTGAAACTGAACCAATTTTCACGAAACTTAGCACACATCATTGTAGACCTAATTTAGTGGGCTATACCAAATTTCGTGCAAATCGAAAGATATATAGAGACTTTGGTGCACCATTTGCTTAAAATCGGGCGAAACTATATATGGGAGCTATATCTAAATCTGAACCAATTTTCACGAACCTTCGCACATATTATTCTAGGCCTAATTCAATAGGACATACCAAATTTCTTGCAATTCGAAAGATATATAGGGACTTTGGTGCACTATTTACCTAAAATCGGGCGAAACTATATATCGGAGCTATATCTAAATCTGAACCGATTTTTACGAAACTTAGCACACATTATTCTAGACCTAATTCAGTAGGCTATACAAAATTTCGTGCAAATCGAATGATATATAGGGATATGATATATATACCTAAAATCGGGCGAAACTATATATGGGAGCTATATCTAAATCTGAATTGATTTTCACGAGACTTCGCACATATCATTCTAGACCTAATTTAGTAGGATATACCAAATTTCATGCAAATCGAAAGATACATAGGGACTTTGGTGCACCATTTACCTTAAATCGGACGAAAATATATATGAGAGCTATATCTAAATCTGAATCGATTTTTACGAAACTTAGCACACATCATTCTAGACCTAATTCAGTACACTATACCAAATTAGCACACGTCCTTCTAGACTTAATTAAATACGCCATGCCAAAATTCGTGTAAATCAAATGATTTCCAGGGAATTTGGTGCACCATTTACATAAAATCGGGCGAAACTATATATGGGAGCAATATCTAAATCTGAACCGATTTTTACGAAACCTAGCACACATCATTCCAGACCTAATTCAGTACGCTATACCAAATTTTGTGCAAATCGAAAGATATATAGGAACTTTGGTGCACCATTCACATAAAATCGGGCGAAACTATATATGGGAGCTATATCTAAATCTGAACCGATTTCCACGAAGCTTCGCACACATCATTCTAGATCTAATTCAGTAGGCTGTACCAAATTTCGTGCAAATCGAAAGATATATAGGGACTTTGGTGCACCATTTACCTAAAATCGGGCGAAACTATATATGGGAGCTATATCTAAATATGAACCGATTTTCACGAAATTTAACACGCATCTTTCTAGACTTAATTTAGTGTCCTGTGGTAAATTTAGTACCAATCGAAGAATATATAGGGACTTTGGTGCACCATTTACATATAATTTCTACTAAATTTTCTGCAATTTCAATAGGGTTCGTCCTTGGGCCGATTAAGTGACATGTGCCAAATTTCATCCAAATCTGATCGTAATGCGACCTATACTTTGTTCAGACATGCAAAAATCGACTCAGAAAGTGATTCTATGCATATTCTCAAAAGGAACCATGGGTCTATCTCGATTATTTTTGCCTCTTACAAACACATGCACAAAGACATAATACCCTGTACCACAGTGTGGTGAAGTATATAAAAATCCACGCCTTATATAGTCCTTGAAAAAAAAATTATTTAAAAAACCGCGCCTTTTATATAGTTCTCCACTAAAAAGTAAAATATTTTATTCATGGCTTGAATGGTCCCCAAAAAAAAATTTATATTTTTCAAATACAAATTTATTTTTAAAATCCGAATACCGACCACTGTATCTCAGAGTTTAAGTCTCCGCGTCAAACGTGAACATTGCCTTTGGGCCCTTTTCCTTGTGTTTCACGACACGACTTATATCCCCGGTTTTTGTTTTCCTTGCTTGGTGACGCTGTTCAATTGCCAAGAGCTGCGGAGCTGATGGTGCCGGTTCTAATGTCACTGAACATTCTAGAGGCACAGTCATGAAGTCAAGCGGCTTCAGCATACGACAAAACACACACACACACAAAGGTGACACACACTCGTTTAAATTACAACAACAAACGGTGAACATAATGAAAAATTGAAACGTCTACTTAATAATGAGACTGTCATACGACAGAAAAAACGTGAAAATGCATCATCTCATCATGGTGGGCAGGCATGCAGGCGGGTTGGGCCAAATCCCTACAACCTTGTTTGTAGTGATTTGTATGAACTTAGCTTACAGCAACAATGTCTCATAACTTTTTTTTTGCATCTTCTGAAAAAATTGAGGTGTCGAAAGGAAAGGCAAATGTAATTAAATTTTCTTGTTGTTGCCGTTGTGCACTGCAACAGCTTGAAGAGGAAGATGAAGAGAGTGTAACCGGTATAGAGGTCTACAAGGGAATTACGTGTAAATAATAACTACTGATTTATTTAAATTTAAATTAAAAGTCTTGTGCTGCTTCTTTTTCTTCGTGTTGTGGCAACCTGTATGCTGGCCCACTGGTATTATGGAAGGAAGCTAAAGCAACTGTAGCGTAGTTAATAAAGATAATTTGAAACATTTATTATTCTAAGTCAGTACTTTGTGAGTTAACGTTTTTTAATGGTGCTGGATAAAGGTGCTGATAAGGAAAGGAATTGCTGTTTCCTTTAAAGATATAAAGAAAACTCAAGGTAAATGGATGTAAAGTTTATAAAATGATGACAAATGACTCTAATCTTCGTGACTATAATCTGCGCACATAAAACAGACTTCTATAACGGATCGGGTAAATTTCAGTTTGGTAAAAAAAATATTTAAAAACCCTTTAGACATTTTTTCGATTGTTCTCCAAATTTTCTTTTTAAAAATCCACTAAAAAAATATGCTTTTAACCAGTAAGGAACGTTGTGAAGTCGGACTGGGCCGACTGTATGATACCCTTTACCACTTTGGGTATATTGTGAATATGTATCCTTACAATTGCATGTCAATCTTCCCTCGAAGAAACATACTCATGTCATTCTGCCACCATGGGACAAATTTACGGAAAACGATTTATAGCAAAATTGATACACGCTATTCTGTACGCTGCACTCTTAAAATTTTAATCTCAAATCAGACATAATCTCAATCAGACACCCGGTCGAAATATATATGGAAACTATAGCTTGGTCCACATGGAAGCATTACTCAATAACGTTTTTCAAGTCTCAATTTGATACGTTGTGCAAAATTTCGTGTTAATCGGACAAACATTAGGAGTTTGGTGAACCATATATGTAAAATCGGAAGAATATATATGTATATGTGGGAGGTATATCGAAACCGATTTTTCCGAAACTTAGCACATATCATTCTGGACCTAATACAGTACCCTATGTAAAATTTCGTCCAAATCGAAAGATATATATTGACTTTGGTACACCATTTAAATCAGAAGCTTGTCACTCATCATTCTAAACTCACTTCAGTACGCAAATTCAATTTTCGTACAAATCGAAGGATATATAGGGACTTTGGTGCACCATTTACATAAAATCGGACGAAAAAATATATGAGAGCTATATCTAAATCTAAAGCGATTTTCAGGAATCCTAATACACATCATTCTAGATTTAATTCAGTACGCTATGCCAAATTTCGTGCAAATCGAAAGATATATATGGACTTGGGTGCACCATTTACTTTCAATTGGACGAAAATATATATGACAGGAATATTTAAATCTGGGCTCATTTTTACGAAACTTGTCACACATCATTGTAGAACTAATTCTTTACGCTATGTCAAATTTCGGGCAAATCGAGAGATATATGGGGACTTTGGTGACCCATTTACCTTAAATCGGACAAAAATATATATGGGAGCTATATCTAAATCTGAACCGATTTTCATGAAACTTAACACACATCATTCTAAACCAAATTCAATAGGCTATACCAAATTTCGTGCAAATCGAAAGATACATAAGGAAATTGGTGCACCATTTACATTAAATCAGACGAAAATATATATGGGAGCTATATCTAAATCCGAACCGATTTTTATGAAACTTAACACACATCATTCTAGACCTAATTCATTACGATATGTCAAATTACATGCAAATCGAAAGATACATAGGGACTTTGGTGCACCATTTACATTAAATCGGACGAAAATATATATGGGAGCTATATCTAAATCTGAACCGATTTTCACAAAACTCCATTCTAGATTTACTTCAGTACGCTATGCTAAATGTGGTGCAAATCGATAGATATATAGGGACTTTAATACGCCATTTACATTAAATCGGGCGGAAATATATATGTGACCTATATCTAAATCTGAACCGATTTTCAGGAAACTTAGCACACATTATTCTAAACCTAATTAAGTACGCTGTGCCAAATTTCGTGCAAATCGCAAGATATATGGGGACTTTGGTGACCCATTTACCTTAAATCGGACGAAAATATATATGGGAGCTATATATAAATCTGGCCCTATTTTCTCGAAACTTAACACACATCATTCTAGGCTTAAGTCAGTACGATATATCAAATTTCGTGCAAATCGGAAGATAAATAGGGACTTTGGTGCGCCATTTCCTTTAAATCGGACGAAAATATATATTGGAGCTATATCTAAATCTCAATCGATTTTCATGAAACTTAACACACATCATTCTAGACCTAATTCATTACGCTATGCCAAATTTCGTGCAAATCGAAGGATACATAGGGACTTTGGTGCGCCATTTCCTTTAAATCGGACGAAAATATATATGGGAGATATATCTAAATCCGAACCGACTTTTATGAAACTTAACACACATCATTCTAGACCTAATTCATTACGATATGTCAAATTACATGCAAATCGAAATATACATAGGGACTTTGGTGCACCATTTACATTAAATCGGACGAAAATATATATGGGAGCTATATCTAAATCTGAACCGATTTTCATGAAACTTAACACACATCATTCTAGACCTATATCATTACGCTATGCCAAATTTCGTGCAAATCGAAATACAGGGACTTTGCATAAAATCGGACGAAAGTATATATGGAAGCTATGTCTATATCTGAACAGATTTTCACGATACTTAGCACACATCATTCTGCAAAATTTTGTGCAAATATGATATGTGTTTGGTGACCCATTTACCTTAAATCGGACGAAAAGATATATATATATATATATGAGCTATATATAAATCTGGCCCGATTTTCTCCAAACTTAACACACATTATTCTAGGCTTAATTCAGTACGATATGTCAAATTTCGTGCAAATCGGAAGATATATAAGGACGTTGGTGCACCATTTATATAAAATCCGACGAAAATATATATGGGAGCTATATCTATATCTGAACCGATTTTTATGAAACTTAACACACATCATTCTAGACCTAATTCATTACGCTGTGCCAAATTTCGTGCAAATCGGAAGATACATAGGGGCTTTAGTGCACCATTTACATTAAATCGGACGAAAATATTAATAGGAGCTATATCTAATTCTGAGCCGATTTTCACAAAACTTAGCACACATCATTCTAGACTCAATTCGGTAAATTATGCCAATTTTCGTGCAAATTGAAAATATATAGGGACTTTGGTACACCATTTACATTAAATCGGATGAAAATATATATGGGAGCTATATCTAAATTTGAACCGATTTCCATGAAACTTAGCACATATCATTCTAGACCCATTTTATTACGCTGTACCAAATTTCGTGCAAATCGAAATATATATATAGAGTCCGTTTACATTAAATCGGTCGAAAATATATATGGGAGCTATATCTAAATCTGAACCGATTTTTCCCAATTTCAATAGGGTTCATCCTTGGACCGAATAAGTGACCTATGCCAAATTTCATCCAATTTGGATCTGTACTTTGTTTACAATTTAACATCGACAGACGGACGGACATGCATAAATCGACTCAGAAAGTGATTCTATGCATATTCTCAAAAGGTACCATGTGTCTATCTCGTTTCGCCTTTGATGGTTCTTTAAAAAATATGTTTTAAAATATTCGCCTTTGATGGTTGTCTAAAACAATTTTTTTCAAAATCCTGCCCTTGATAGTTACCTAGATGTTTTTCCTTTAGAAAAAAAATATCCTTTTAAAACCCACACCCTTGATAGTTGCCTATATGGTTGTCCTTTAGAAAAAATATTCTTTAAAAATCCACGCTTTTGATAGTTGCCAAGATGGTTGTCCTTTAGAAAAAAAAAATCCTTTAAAAATCCACGCCTTTGATAGTTGCCGAGATGGTTGTCCTTTAGAAAAAAAATATCCTTTAAAAATCCACGCCCTTAGTAGTGGCCGAGATGGTTGTCCTTTAGAAAAAAATATCCTTTTAAATTCCAGGCCCTTAATAGTTGCCTAGATGGTTTTCCTTTAGAAAAAAAATCTTTAAAAAATCCTCGCCATTGATAGTTTCCTAGATGGTTGTCCTTTAGAAAAAAAGTATCCTTTAAAAATCCACGCCCTTGATCGTTGCCTAGATGGTCGTACTTTAAAAAAATCCTTTAAAAATCCACGCCCTTGATAGTTGCCGAGATGGTTGTCATTTAGAAAAAAATATCCTTTTAAAATCCACGCCCTTGATAGTTGCCTAGATGGTTGTCCTTTAGAAAAAATATCCTTTAAAAATCCACGTCCTTGATAGTTGCCTAGATGGTTGTCCTTTAGAAAAAATATCCTTTAAAAATCCACGTCCTTGATAGTTTGTCCTTTAGAAAAAAAAATCCTTTAATATCCCATGCCTTATTTAGCCCTTTAGAGAAAATATCCTTTAATATCCCACGCCTTATTTAGCCCTTTAGAAAAAATATCTTTTAATATCCCACGCCTTAATTAGCCCTTTAGAAAAAATATCCTTTAATATCCCACGCCTTATTTAGCCCTTTAGCAAAAATATCCTTTAATACCCCACGCCATATTTAGCCCTTTAGAAATAATCCTTTAAAAATCCACGCCTTGCTTTAACCTTCAAAAAAATATCCTTAATAATCCACGCCTTATTTAGTCCTTTAGGAATAATCTTTTAAAAATCCACACCTTATTTAGTCCTTTTGAAATAATCCCTTAGAAATCCACGCCTTGCTTTGACCTTCAAAAAAATATCCATAATAATCCACGCCTTATTTATTCCTTAAGAAATAATCCTTTAAAAATCCACACCTTATTTAGTCCTTTAGAAATGATCCTTTAAAAAGCCAAGCCTTGCTTAGACCTTCAGAAAAATATCCTTTAAAAATCCACGCCTTGTTTAGTCCTTTAGAAAAATATTCTTTACAAGTCCACGTCTTGTTTTGACCTTTTAAAAAAATATCCCGAAAAAAGAAAATCCCATAGGATTTCTATTAATAACACGTCATGCAAAATATTTTTATTCAAATGCAATGGAATTTAATTTCAAAACATCTTCCAAACACACACCCACACATGTACACATGATATCTCCGTCATCTTGCTATCATAAATATGCAGACAATAACGATGTCTGATCACAAGAGATGCTCAAGAGAAATTGCCACCTATCTACCGACCAAGTTGTTGTCATTGTTGTTGTTTGTTGTATTGTAAAACATATTTACGTAAACATATTTATTATTGCCATTTTACAAATAAAACTCAACCGAATCAAAGAAGAGATATTTTCATTGTACCCATCGACTACTTTCAAGGATTCTGGGAAGAATTCTTCATTGTTTTGTAAATTGTTTTGTCGACAAACTAACACACCAATGCCAGAAGCGCAATAACTCAAACGAATCACACACATACACAGTGATTTCTAACACTACACCAACACCACGAAAGCGCCAAGGAAACCATTGCTGGCGTAAAAAATCACCTAAAACTCTGTAAGGAATATTTTTTGTATCCAAGGCAACAGGAACTGCAAATGAAAGCCACCTGCTGTAAAACGGCCGAGGAATTTGCACCAACACACTAACACCATAACAAATTGTGATTGTGTTCAAGTGTAACGTCGTCTTTCATCTTTGTTGGGACTGGTGGTGGTGGCGGCGGCACAGTTGGTGCCATGCAGATGACATTTCTAGGGAGAGTTCGTTGGTAAACGAAAGAATGCAAGGATTCACAGACAATATTTCCAGCAGCATGTGTGGGTGTTGCTGAGTGTGTATGTGTGTGGTTGTCTCCTTTGGTGGATGTGCTATTACCGTCATCATCTTGGCATCCCAGAGTCATCAGTTATTTCTAGCATTTTTACGCTCCTTTTAACACTTTACAAACAACATTTTGCTCACCACCACCAACAACAACAACAATGCAATAAACAATTTGTATGCAGTGCCACGAAGGCATGGACAGAAATAGCGGCAAAACTTCTATACGCGATATTAATATTGTGTGAAACTAGGAAAAGAAAAGAAATAATAAAAAACAAACACCAAGAGATGCACTGCAAAACTTTTCACATAAGAAAAGTTGAAAACACACACATACATACTCGCAAATAAGCATATGATTTGATATTCAAATAAAGAAACTTTTTGATTTTATTTATAAATATTAGTTGAGACTTCAATTGATGTTTAGATATGATATAATGCTCAAGAAGAGAATGATATCAAAATAAGAACAAAACAGTTTAAAACCAGTGAGCGGAGCAGTATAGTCGGACGGGGACGACCATATGATACCCTACACAACTTCCACGAAAATCTAACTTTCTGTTATTCTATATTCTGAGCTTGGACAATATTTCGCGATATTTGCAACCTTTTGACCGACTAGAGGTCGGTCTTCATTACACTGCCATATTTTCAGAATATTACTAATATTCAGTACAGTTATGTGGTGATGTTCGGCTTTCACATGGCCTATAGGTAGACTCGAAAAAAAACACACAAAATTAAATTTTCGGTCCACCTCATCCCAACATTATTATCTCATAATAACCAAAAATTAAAGGTGTTATCCTTGACCATACCTAGATCCTTATGGATAATTTCAAAGCGATCATCGCTATATTTCGCCCTCTAGTGTGGTAATGGGTTACTAAATAATATATCAGTACTTAAGCACCTGTAAATATTTAAGTGTAATTCCCACATCTGAGTACATACGACCATATAATTGGTATAAATTTAAAGGTCAACCACTCCTCTTGGATATACTATCAACTTCTGGGGTCTATGTCCTTCAGGGGCAAATATATACGCCATAGAATACAAATTTTGTAATTTTTCACACAAAAGTCAGGGTCCATTTGACTCGCTAAATATTGACCGATCCATATCAAAACGGGCATGCTTATTCTTTGGGCCGATCCCCTTCTCCCATGTAAACATTCGCTAAGTTAGGGCCATAATTTCGGCCTCTGGAGTGACCAGAAAATCAGACAAAAACAAAGTTTTTGGTCCATTTCATCCCCTAAAAATTAACCGATCTTTATCAAAAACAATAGGGGTCTTCATTGACCAGAACCGATCCTACGTTCAAAATTTCGTGAAGATTGGTCCATAACTGTGGCCTGTATCGTGTTTACAAATTATAATGGACAGACGGACGGACGGACACACATGTCTAGATCGACTCAGCTAGTCGAGTTATGACGATCGGTGTACTTAAAGGTGGGTATAGGACCAATATTTCGTGGCGTGGGGCTGCACAAAGCTATAATACCCTGACAACATAGTTATGTAGGGTATAAAAAGTTTTGAGATTTACCCTTCACTTCACTGTGATACAGGGCAAAATGAAACGAGATATACACATGGTTCCTTTTGAGAATATGCATAGAATCACTTTCTGATTCGTGGCATTCCCCTTCTACGGGAACCAGCAGTAGTCTCGCCTTTATATGCCTTTTGAGCTGGGACATTCTCATTCATTCGCACAACATGGCCGTGCCATCGTAGTCGCTGCAGCTCAATACGACTGACTATGGCGATGTTCGCGCATAAATTGTAAAGTTCGTGGTTCATTCGACGCCAATATTCACCGTGGACGCAGATCGGCCCGTTGATCTTTCGGAGAATTTCTCTTTCAAACCCCCCAAGAGCTGTCTCATCTGCTTCCGCAAGTACCCATGCTTCAGATCCATATAACGGCACGGGTAGTATCAGCATCTTGTAAAGTGTGAGTTTGGTCTGGTGGGAGGTGGGCCTGTTTCTAAACTGCTTACTTAGACCATAGTAGCCTCTGTTGGCCATCACAATCCTTCTCCGAATTTCAAAACTGATGTCATTCATTTTATTTATGGCGGTACAAAGATATATAAAATCTTTAACTAACTCGAAGCTGTAGTTCTCAAGTTCCACAGTTGGTCCGAGTCTACTGGACATCTTGCGCGCTCTTACCATCAGTTTGGTCTTGTCGCCATTTATTGCCAGACTCATTCTGGCAGACTACTTCTCAATTTGTTCAAAGGTGGCTATTACCGCTCTCAATGTTCGACCCATTATATCGATGACATCGGCGTAGGGGAGTAACATGTGTAGTTTGGTGGCACTCTGTCATTTCTGTTCACCTTTGCCTCTAGAATGACCTTTTCCAGCAGGATGTTAAAAAGGTCACACGACAAACTATCACCCTGTCTGAATCCTCATTCGGTATTGAAGGGCTCCGAAAGGTCCTTTCCTACTTTAACTGCTGACCTTGGGTCACTTAAAGTTATACTGCATAGCCGTATTAATTTTGCAGGAATGCCGATTGTAGACATGGCTTTAAACACATCTGAACGGATAGGACTGCCCAGTGTGGCTTCATAGTCGACAAATAGGTGGTATGTGTCTATGTGTTTTTCGTGGGTCTTTATATGCGATGGGAAGGAGACTTATTCCTCTATAGTTGGCACATATCGTCTTGTCTCCTTTTTTGTGCAGGGGACACAGGCTGCTGAGGTTCCAATCATTGGGCATGCATTCATCTAGCCATATTGTACTAATCAGCTGGTGCATGTTCCTGACCAGCATCTAACCACCAGTCTTGAATAGTTCGGCTGGTAACCCATCGGCTTCTGCTGCTTTATTCTTCTTTAGCCGATTAATTGGTTTTACGACCTCATCTTGGCTAGGTGGTATACACTCTATCCCGCATGTATTATTGGTTCTGGGGTATCCACTTCACTGCTAATATTTGATATCAGAAGTTTTTCAAAATGCTACTTACAGATCCTCAGCAGATCCTCATCTGTCACCATGTTTCCTTCTTCATCTCTACAGGAGGATGTGCCTGCACCAAAATCTTCGAGTTGGTGTTTTACTCGTTGGTAAAACATTAATTATGACTCCTCACGCTCGCGTTCTTCTTGTTCTTTCTTCTTTTTCTGAAAATACGTTTGTCCTCTCTCCTTTTCTCCCGATAGTTCTCCTTCGCATTAAGTGGTGCTACTGTCCGTAGGGTTGCCCTATACGCTGCGTTTTTCACATCAGTAGCATTGCGACACTCCTGATCGTACCATGGGTTTCTTGGTGGTGGGTTTTGGTACCCAAGTGTTTCTTTTGCTGCAGTTTGTATGGAGAAAAATTTCATGCCATTGTGCTTCTGTACTATTATCGGGACAAGAAGTGCATTCGTCAAGCATGTGGGTAAGTTGAGCGGAGTAGGCCTCGGCTACCAGTTGTGTTTGCAGTTTTTCGACGTCGAGTTTCCGTGTTGTGTTAGATCGCACCTTTGCTGTAACATTAAGACGAGTGCGAACCTTGGCTGCTACAAGGTAGTGATCCGAATCGATATTCGCTCCTCGGGTCGATCGAACGTCTAATACACTGGATGAACATGATTAATTTGATTTCTCGTTGCTTGATCAGGAGAAATCCAGGTGGCCTTGTGTATATCGAGATGTTTGGATCTGGTGTTTTTTGTTTTTTGCTGCCGCGAAGTCAATCAACCTCATGCCGTTGTCGAATGTTTCTTCATGAAGGCTGAAATTTTCGACGGTGGGGCGAAAGACATTTTCCCTTCCGATTTTTACATTAAAATCTTCTAGCAGAATTTTAATGTCTGGCCAGGGCAATGGACATAAGCTGTTTCTAGACGCTCATAAAATATGGCTTTGGTCTGCTCATCTTTGTCTTCGGTCGGAGCATGGGCGCAAATAAGACTGATGTATAAGAACTTCGTTTTTATGCGGATTATAGCAATTCGCTCATCTAGGGGAGTGAATCTGGAGACGAGGTCTTTTATTCTCCTGTTAACCATAAATCAGCAACCAAATTCATGTCTCGATTCATGGCAGCATACAGTGCGTAATCGTCTGATTTACTAACGCTTGCCCCTTTCCATCGTATTTCCTGTAAGGCAATAATATCGGCTTTGTACCTCTTGAGTATATCCGCCAATGCGAGAACTGCGCCTCTTGCTGTACAACATGAGCACATTCCAAGTGCAGATTCGCAGATCGTGGTCCTGGACTTCGCCATTTTAAAGCCAATCAGAGCCGCTGCTTGGTATATATCATCCGCCTTGTCCGTCTGTCTGACCATATTAAATTGTAAACAAAGTACGGGTTGCATTTATGATCCGAAATGGATGAAAATTTGCATAGGACACTTTTTTGGTCCAAGGACGAACCCTATTTAAATTGGAAAAAAATAGTTTCAGATTTAGATATAGCTCCCACATATATTTTCGTCCGATTTATAGTAAATGGTGCACCAAAGTTCCTATGTATATTTCGAGTTGCACAAAATTTGGCATAGCGTACTGAATTAGGTCTAGAATGATGCGTTTTAAGTTTCATAAAAATCGGTTCAGATTTAGATATAGCTCCCATACATGTTGTGGCCATCACAGATAAATAATTCCCAAAATGTCCATAAAAGCAAAGAAATACTTCAAAATTTCCACAAATCAACCAAATGAAATTTGTGAAACAAATGGAACATTTCTTCAATGGCAAAGAAAACGGAAAACTGAGGAAAAACAAGAAAATCCAAAAATACACATACATCCAAACTCAATCAAAAAAAATCCGTTTCCGCTAAACTGTGGCAAGGAATATACATCACTTGAGATACTAAATCTACCAGATGTGGTTGTGTGTTTGTTTTGTGGAGGATTGATGTGACCGTTTTGGAGTCAGTCATTTTACTGTCACGCCAAGTTTTAGCAGTAAACATAGTTTGTAAGCGCCCGGCGATATGGTCGGCTTTTATTTTCCATAAACTGATACGGATATTTGAATGAATGCTTGGACGAATGGATGGACAGATAGATGGCTGGTTAGTGAGTTCCGCTTTCTCTCACAATGGCCCCCAACCCCACCATAAGATCCATTTGGTTTGCATCGAAGCTTACAGTTCGACTATGTATCCTTAATTTGTCAAAGTTGTTTGATGTCATTTTGTTTTGTTCGTTTGCTCTGTATGTATGTGTGTGTTCTGATATTTGTTTGTATCTGTATTGTTTTTGTTGTTTTGAGCAAAATTTGTATGCCACCGCCAAAAATTCAATGCAATCATTTGCCATTTTGCCTCGGATAGACCATTTGTTAAGGGGGGTGGCATTGTGTTGTTTTAGAGGAGATGGGATTTTGGCCGACCATTGGGGTTACACTAGATAGGGATTTTTTGGTCGAAATATGTCTAAATGTGAATCTACCTAGATCTACGTAATTCTATGCTCAATTTTGTACATTCAGCAACATTTCAGACAACCTGACAAACATGAGCAGTTTGATGCACCATTTACTTCAAATCGGACAAAAATATATATGGAAGCTATATCCAAATATGTACCGATTCCAACGAAACTTGTCACAGGTTAGGTTATACCAATTTCAGTATGTTCTGTTCCTATTCTATTGATTCCCTAGTATGTCTAAATCTCAACTGATTTTCCCGAAACTTGTCACACATTATTCTGGAGTAAATACAGTACGCTATGCCAAATTTCGTGCATATCAATAGATATATGTGGACTTTGGTGCACCATTTACATGAAATCGGACGAAAATATATATGCGTGCTATATCTAAATCTTGACCGATTTTCACGAAACTTGACAGACATCACTCTAGGCTCAATTCAGTATGTTATGCCAAATTTCGTGCAAATCGAAGGATATATGTGAACTTTGGTGCACCATTTACATGAAATCGGACGAAACTATATATGAGAGCTATATCTAAATCTTGACCGATTTTCACGAACCTTGGCAGACATCATACTAGACCTAAATGATTAGGCTGTACTAAATTTCGTGCAAATCGAAGGATATATAGTGACCGTTTACATCAAATCGGTTAAATATATATATATGGGAGCTATATCTAAATCTGAACCGATTTTTCTCAATTTCAATAGGGTTCGTCCTTGGGCCAAATAGACTAGCTGTGCCAAATTTCATCCAATTCGGATAATAAATGCGACCTGTACTTTGTTAACAATTTAACAGACAGACGTACAGACGGGCGGAGGGACGGACATGCATAAATCGACTTAGAAAGTGATTCTATGCATATTCTCAAAAGGAACCATGTGTATATCTCGTTTCCTTTTTCCCGTAACAAACATATGCACAAAGACATAATACCCTGGATTTTTCTAAAGTATTTTTTGATAGACCAGCATAGGCGTAAATTTAAAAGAAAATCTGAAGAACCAACAGGGGTCTGGGTCTTTTTTAAATATAGTTGAATAGATCAACAAAGACGTGAAATTAAAAAAGTTAGTTCTGAAGGACCTACATATTCCAAAAACCATATTTTTCCAAAAAGCCACCAAAACCTGATTCCGTCCAAATTTGCATAACTCTAACTGCTTTATTTCTACCAGTACTATTTACGCAGTTTCCATTTCAGTTTTGTCAATTCGATTGTCTAAAACCCCCCGTTATATACGAGTATGTGTGTATATCTTCCGAAGTGAATTTGGAAAAAAAGGAAAAATAACAGTCGCCATGTGTCCACTTACTATAGACAACCTTGTTTTGTTTTTCCAAAATGCATTTTGTGCCATGTATCACCATACGAACCGCCTTCCCCGAAAAAAAATAAAAATACAACTTCAAAATGTATCCTTTTCTCCACCAGGAAAAGTGGAGTAGTGAAACTGGAAAAATGCTGCAACAACAACAAAAACAACTTGCTAAAAATTGCTAGTTAAACATAGCAAAACATGACAGTTATCTATCGCATCGCATAACAAATGATATTTTGTTCTGCTGTTGTCCTGCACTACACGAATCTACTGCAGAATGGATGGCTGGGTGGTAGTATTGTCATTGTTGATACTCATATACACACTCATATATCGGAACTTTAAGAGAAATGTATATGACCATTAAAGCATGTTAGTTCGTAATTTAAATTTTTGGAAAATTTCAAAATTGTTAACAAAGACTATTTTGGATTTTTGAATAATATTTAAAATAATACTTTATTGAAGAACTTTTCAAGGCGTGGATTTTTAAAGAATATTTTATTGGGTGGCGTAGGGGATGATTGATACCAAGCAACGGAGCTGATTGGCTTTAACATGGCGAAGTCCAGGCTTATCTTGGTGCCTCTTTCATCTCAATTGTGGACACTGACCTCCCCGTGGTGCCACCTGGAGTACCTATTTTCAACACCCGATGAAATAGTGAGCTAATATGTACCGCGAGTTCACCCATAAGAACTATAAAAAATGGGTTGAGGCGACGGGTTAGTTGCGTACACTTGGAAAACCCCTTTTACTATGAAAAAGCAAAGAAAAAGAAAACCAAACCCACCTAATGTTGACGACCCCCGCAAACGTATAAAGGACCACGATCTGTGAATCTGCACTTGGAATGTACGCACGTTGTACAGAACAGGCGCAGTGTTCGCTTTCGCGGATGTACTCAAGATATTATTGTCTTACAGGAAATACGAGGGAAAGGGACTGGCGTAAGTAAATCAGAAGATTACGCCCTGTATTATAGCTGTCATGAAACGAGTCGTGAATTTGGCTGCGGATTTATGGTTAACAGGAGAATAAAATACCTCGTCTCCAGATTCACTCCAGTAGATGAGCGAATTGCTACAATCCGTATAAAAGCGAAGTTCTTCTACATCAGTCTCATTTGCGCCCATACTCCGACCGAAGATAAAGATGAACAGACCAAAGACATATTTTACGAGCGCCTAGAACAAGCATATGACCGTTGTCCTGGCCATGACATTAAAATTCTGCTAGGAGATTTTAATGCAACAATCGGAAGGGAAAATAGTTTTGGCAACACCGTCGGAAAATTCAGCCTTCATGATTTATGGCATGAAGTTGATTGACTTCGCGGCAGCAAAAAACATGGTGTTAGCAGCACCAGATTCAAGCATATCGATATACACAAGGCCACCTGGATCTCTCCTGATCAAGTAACGAGAAATCAAATTGATCATGTTTTGATAGACGGAAGGCATTCATCCAGTGTTTTAGACGTCCGATCGATCCGACGAGCGAATATCGATTCGGACCATTACCTCGTGGTAGCCAAGTTTCGCACCCATCTTAATGTAGCAGCAAAGATGCAATCTAATGTAACACGGAATCTTGACGTCGAAAAGCTGCAAACACAACAGGTAGCCGAGGCCTACTCCGCTCAACTTACCCACCTGCTTGACGAAAGCACTTCTTGTCCCGATAATAGAATAGAAGCACAATTGCAAAGAATTGACCACTCCCTACAAACTGCAGCAAAACAACATTTGGGTACCAAAAAGCACCACCAAGAAACCCATGGTACGATCAGGAGTGTCGTAATGCTACTGATGTGAAAAACGCAACGTATAGGGCAACCCTGCGGACAGTAGCAACACGTAATGAGCAGGAGAATTATCGGGAGAAAAGGAAAGAGGAGAAACGTGTTTTCAGAAAAAAGAAGAACGAACAAGAATAACGTAAGCGTAAGCAAATCGAGATGTACTGGAGTCAAAATGAAATCCGAAAATTTTACCAACGAGTAAAACACCAAAACGAAGGCCTTGGTGTAGGCACATCCTCCTGTAGTGATGAAGAAGGAAACCTGGTGACAGATACAGACAGGAATAAGCGTTTTGAAAAACTTCTTGCATCAAATAGTAGCAGTGAAGTGGATACCCCAGAACCAATAATAGATGACGGTATAGAGTGTATACCGCCTAGCCAAGATGAGGTCATAAAAACAATTAATCGGCTCAAGCAGCAGGAGCCGATGGGTTACAAGTCGAACTATTCAAGACTGGTGGTCAGATGCTGGTAAGGAGTATGCACCAGCTGATTAGTACAATTTGGCTAGATGAATGCCTGCACAAAGATTGAAGACAAGTCGATATGTGGCAACTATAGAGGAATTAGTATTTTTCCCATCGCATATAAAGTGCTACCCAGCGTATTGTGTGAACGACTGAAGCCAATGGTCAATGACATCATTGGACCATATCAATGCGGCTTCAGACCTGAAAAATCCACCATTGACCAGATTTTTACTCTGCGCCAAATCCTGGAAAAGACCCACGAAAAACACATCGACATATACAACATATTTGTCGACTATAAAGCCGCATTTGATTTCAGAGGTGTTTAAAGCCATGTCTACGTTCGGCATTCCTGCAAAATTAATACGGCTATGCAGGATAACTTTAAGTAGCACAAGATCAGCAATTAAAGTCTGAAAGGATCTCTCGGAGCTCTTTAATACCGAACGAGGATTCAGACAAGGTGACAATTTGTCGTGTGACCTTTTTAACATCCTGATGACATCGACATAATTGGTCGAACATTGAGAGCGGTAACAACCACCTTTGAATAAAATGAGAAGGAGTCTGTCAAAGTGGGTCTGGCAGTAAACGGCGAGAAGACCAAGCTGATGGTATCAACGCGCAAGACGTTGATGGAACTTGAGAACTACAGCTTCGAGGTAGTCAACGAATTTACATACCTTGGTACCACCATAAACAAAACGAATGACATCAGTTTTGAAATTCGGAGAAGGATAGTGATGGCCAACAGATGCAACTATGGTCTGAGCGAACAACTCAAAAGCAAGGCCACCACCTCTCTACAGACCAAACTCACACATTACCAGACGCTGATACTACCCGTGCTTTTGTATGGATCTGAAACATGGGTACTTGCGCAGAAGAGGCAGCGCTTAGAGTGTTTGAGAGAAAAATTCTCCAAAAGATGTGTTTCGATGGTGAACATTGCCGTCGAATGAACCATGAGTTGTACCATCTATTCTCGGACACCGACATTGTTAGACGTATTGAGCTGCAGCGACTACGTTGGCTATGTCATGTTGTGAGAATGGATGAAGATGCCCCAGCCCAGAAGGCATTTAAAAGCGAACCAGCTGATGGTTCACGCAGAAAGAGAAGGCCATGAATAAGATGGAAAAATCAAGTGGAAGATAACATTGACGAATATGGACTTTCAAATTGGAGAAACTGCGCAAAAGACCGATTTAAGCTCGGCTTATGGAATGAAAGTATGTATTTTATTGAAGAACTTCTCAAGGCGTAAATTTTTTATACCCTTCATCATACAGTGGTACAGGGTATTATGTCCTTGTGCATACGTTTGTAACAGGCAAAAGGAAGCGAGATAGGCACATGGTTCCGAGTCGATTTATGCATGTCCGTCCGTCTGTCTGTCTGCAGATGTTAAATTGTAAACAAAGTACAGGTCGCATTTATGATCCGATTTGGATAAAATTTGGCACAAGTCACTTGTTTGGCCCAAGAACGAACCATATTGAAATTGGGAAAAATTGGTTCAGATTTAGATATAGTTTCAGTATGTAGTTTCGTCCGAGTTAAGGTAAAAGGGGCACCAAAGTCCCTATATACCTTTCGATTTGCACGAAATTTGGCATGGAGTTCTTAATTTGGTCCAGAATGATGTGTGCTAAATTTCGTGAAAATCGATTTAGATTTAGATATAGTTTCAGTATATAGTTTCGTCCGATTTAATGTAAATGGTGCACCAAAGCCCCTATATATCCTTCGATTTGCACGAAATTTGGTATAGAGTACGGACTAAGGTATAGAATGATGTGTGTAAAGTTTCCTGAAAATCGGTCCAGATTTAGATATAGTTCCTATATATATTTTCGTCCGATTTAATATAAATGGTGTACCAATGTCTCTATATATCTTTCGATTTACACGAAATTTTGCATAGCGTAATGAATTAGGTCTAGACTGATGTGTGTCAAGTTTTCTTGAAAATCGGTCCAGATTTAGATATAGCTCCCATATATATTTTCGTCCGATTTTCAAAAAATGGTGTACCAAAGTCCCTATAAATCTTTCGATTTGCACGAAATTTGGCATATGGTACTGAATTAGGTCTAGAGAGATGTGTGATAAGTTTCGCGAAAATCGTTCAAACTTAGATATAGCTTCTATATCTGACCAAAAAAAAGTTTAGTATCGGTTGCAGAATGACATTTTTATTGATCCAATTTCATTTTACTGGTCCTTTAAAAATGCGACGTCTGTTAGGATTCATCTGTTGAATATACCCAAGGTGGTGAAGGGTATCATATAGTCGGCCCGTCCGACTTTACTACTTTCCTTACTGGTTAAATAATATTTTATTGCAGGGCTATTCAAGGTGTGGATTAAAAAAATATATTTCATTGAAGGGATATTCAAGACGCGGATTTGTAAAAAAATAGTTTTCTAAAAACTAAACAAGGCTTAATAATGTTTTAAAAAAAATAATTTTCCAGCTTTCAAAATCCACCATCAATTTTATTGTGATTTTCATTTTGACTTATCTATCATTCATTGTCATTCACTTTCATCCCGTTGTAATCCTTGCCAAAATGTCGATATATTTCGTTTTATATTGGCCATGTCAATGTGAAATGAAAAATGTTGAAATTGTGTCACCAAAATGTGTCAATTGTCTTAATGCTCTTAAATCTTTCGGCTAAACAAGTGAGTGGTGGTAATTTATTAAAACCGAAATATTTCTAGTGGCATCCACATTTCAATTTGCGGACAATGTGACGCAAACGTTCGGCCGGCCATTTCAACATTTGGTAGCTCCTCATTTGGCAACATTCTTTTCCGTAGGCTTTAATTTATGTATTTTGGTCATGAGGGTGTGAATGGCACACGGATTTTTGAATATGGAGTGGCTATAATTTATTTAGCTATAAAACAATTTTACAAAAAAAAAATGGAATCCTTTATTCTTTTTCCTTGCAACTCCCTCTACTCTAAAACACTAATAGCCAAGCATACATAAATTACTAACTAGATTTGCAACAGAAAAAAAATATATTTTTTGGAACGGAAGCCGCAAGGGAAATTTTTTCGAAAAAAAAAGGAAAAACGAAACTCTATTAAAATAACGTTTAAAAATTGCCTTTTCCCCCGCTGATTCCCCCAATAGCAAAATTCCTAGAATATTTCTATGGACAATTGAGTGAAGACTTAGAAAATGCATGAATGTAAATTGCACATCTACACATACACATTCGCACACACACGCTCATATGTAACAATCCAATTGCCATTTTTTTTTATTATATAATCCAAAAATGTAGAACATTATGCCAAAAAAAACAGAAACCAGAAGTTGAAGTATTCATTGTGGGATGTAGATGGCCTTGTGTGCAAATAGCCGCCTAGCTAAGTTGAAGCAAAGTCAAGTAATGATATAAAATCCAGATGTAGCCACTTAGGGAATGAAATTTCCTTTTGGCAAAATTGTAATAGTGATGGATATCTAACAAACCAAGCAACGACAGCAATAAGACAATGTAGTGGTATCATAGAGATATTGGGGTGGAATGAAAAATGCATAGAATCACTTTCTGAGTCGATTTATGCATGTCCGTCCGTCCGTCGGTAGATGTTAAATTTTAAACAAAGTACAGGTCGCATTTATGATCCGATTTGGATGAAATTTGACAGAAGTCACTTATTTGGCCCAAGGACAATCCCTATTGAAATTGGGAAAAATCGGTTCACATTTAGATATAGCTCCCATATATATTTTCGTCCGATTTAAGGTCGATTTGCATGAAATTTGGCACAGAGTATTGAATTAGGTCCAGAATGATGTATGCCGAGTTTCGAGAAAATCGATTCAGATTTAGATATAGCTCCCATATACAGTTTCGTCCGATTTAAAGTAAATGGTGCACCAAAGTCCCTATATATCATTCGATTTGCATGAAATTTGGTATAGAGTACTGACTTAGGTGCAAAATGATGTGTGCTAAGTTTTGAGAAAATCGGTTCAGATTTAGATATAACTCCCGTATATATTTTCTTCCGATTTTATGTAAATGGTGCACCAAAGTCCCTATATATCTTTCGATTTGCACGAAATTTGGCATAAAGTACTGAATGAGGTCCAGAACGATGTGCGCTAAGTTTCGTGAAAATCGGTTCAGATATAGATATAACTTACTTACTTAGCTGGCTTGTGACAGAACTTTCGTTCCAAAAGCCGAGCTTAAAAAAGATTTCCAGGCGTGTCGGTCTTTTGCGCAGTTTTTCCAATTTGAGAGACCAATGTTGTCTTCGACTTGATATTTCCAACGTATTCTTGGCCTTCCCCTTCTGCGTGAACCATCAGCTGGTTCGCTTTTATATGCCTTCAGGGCTGGGGCATATTCATCCATTCTCACAACATGACCTAGCCAACATAGTCGCTGCCGCTTAATACGTCTAACAATGTCGATGTCCGAGAATAGCTGGTACAACTCATGGTTCATTCGACGGCGATATTCACCGCCAACGCATATCGGCCCATAGATCTTTCGGAGAATTTTTCTCTCAAACACTCCAAGAGCTGCCTCATTTGCTTGTGTTAGTACCCATATTTCAGATCCGTATAACAGCACCGGTAGTATCAGCGTCTTGTAGAGTATGAGTTTGATGGCGGGAGGTGGCCTTGCTTTTGATTTGTTTGCTCAGATCATAGTAGCATCGGTTGACCATCACTATCCTTCTCCGAATTTCAAAACTGATGTCACTCGTTTTGTTTATGGCCGTACCAAGGTATGTAAAATCTTTGACTACCTCGAAGCTGTAGTTCTCAAGTTCCACAGTTGGTCCGAGCCTATTGGACGTCTTGCGCGTTGATACCATCAGCTTGGTCTTCTCGCCGTTTACTGCTAGACCCACTTTGGCAGACTCCTTCTCAATTTTTTCAAAGGTGGCTGTTACCTCTCTCAATGTTCGACCCATTATGTCGATGTCATCGGCGTAGGCGAGTAACATATGTTGTTTGGTGTACAGAGTGCCATTTCTGTTCACTTTTGCCTCTCGTATGAACTTTTCCAGCAGGATGTTAAAAAGGTCACACGACAAACTATCACTCTGTCTGAATCATCGTTCTGTATTAAAGGGATCCGAGAGGTCCTTTTCGACTTTAACTGCAGATCTTGTGCCTGTTAAAGTTATCCTGCATAGCCGAATTAATTTTGCAGGAATGCCAAACGCAGACATGGCTTTATATACCTTTGAACGGATAGGGCTGTCGAATGCGGCTTTATAGTCGACGAATAGATGGAATGTGTTAATGTGTTTTTCGTGGGTTTTTTCCAGATTTTTGTGCAGAGCGAAAATCTGGTCAATGGTGTGTTTGCCAGGTCTGACGCCGCATTGGTATGGTCCAATAATCTCATTGAACATTGGCTTCAGTCGTTCACACAGTACACCGGATAGCACTTTATATGCGATGGGAACGAGACTTATTCCTCTATAGTTGACATTGTGCACGGGACACAGAATGCTGAGGTTCCAATCATTGGTCATGTATTCTTCTATCCAAATTGTTCTGATCAGCTGGTGCATGCTCCTTACCACCATCTAACCAACAGTCTTGAATAGTTCGGCTTGTAATCCATCGGCACCTGCTGCTTTATTATTCTTCAGCCGATTGATTGCTATTCTGACTTCATCTTGGCTAGGTGGTATACACTCTATACCGTCATCTATTATTGGTTCTGGGGTATCCACTTCACTGCTAATATTTGATACCAAAATACTCCTTTCAGATCCTGTCATATAGATTTAGATATAGCTCCCATATATAGTTTCGCCCGATTTTAAGTACGACCCAAAATAGAAACAACCAGTAAGGAAAGTAGTAAAGTCGGACTGGACCGACTATATGATACCCTTCACCACTTTGGGCATATTCTACATATGTATCCTAACAGACGACGCGTGTTTGCTATATATCTATATCTGAACCGATTTCGGCGAAACTTGCCAGAGACTAATTTATATTACATCAGTACGTTGTGCCAATCGGCCTAGCTATGGATCTTTTCACGAAGCTTTGCAACATCATTCTAGACTTAATTCAGTACCCTATACCAAACTTCGTGCAAATCGAAAGATATATAGGGTCTTCGGTGCACCATATAAAATATAAAATATTTAAACCTAAACCGATTTTCACGAAACTTAGCACACATCATTCTAGCCTTATTTCAGTACGCTATGGCATATTTCGTGCAAATCAAATTATTTTCAGAGACTTTCATGCACCAATTACCTAAAATCGGATGAAAATATATATAAGAGTTATATCTAAATCTGAACCGATTTTCACGAAACTTTGCACACATAATTCTAGACTTAATTCAGTACGCTATGCCCAATTTCGTGGAAATCGAAAAATATATAGGGACTTTGGTGCACCATTTACCTTAAAAAGAACGAAACTATATATGGGAGCTATATCTAAATCTGAACCGACTTTCTCGAAACTTGGCACACATATATATACCTAATTCAGTGTGTGCAAAATTTCATGCAAATCGGTTATATAGATTTAGATAGCTCTTTTATATAGAATAGGAAAAAAACTTATATGGGAGCTATATCTGAATTGAGTTTAGAATTGGTACATTTTTGATAATTCAGTACTCTATGCCATATAATGATATATAGGGACTTTGACAAATTTATATATGTGAGCTATATCTAAATCTGAACCGATTTTCCCGAAACTTGGCATACATTGAGTCTGGACCTAATTCATTACTCTATATAAATTTCGTGCAAATCGAAATATATAGGGACTTTGGTGTACTATTTACCTTAAATTATATAGGAGAGCTATATCTAAATCTGAAGATTTTCTAGGAAACTTGGCAGATCGTATGCACCTAATTTAGTGCTCTATGCCAAATTTCATGCAAATCGAAAATATGGCCATTAGGAACAAAATCTTCTGAAATAAGTATAATCTAACCTATGACAAGTTTCGTTGAAATCGGATATAGCTTCCATCCAATTACATGTTCATTTCCAATTTCATGTTAATGGCCCTACTGTTCGGATGCATTCGTTTAATATACCCAAAGTAGTGAAGGGTATCATATAGTCGGCCCCGTCCGACTTTACTAATTTCCTTACTGGTTTTAAATAATATTTTTTCAGTGTGTTTTTTCTTCTTACGAAAATTGCTTCGATATATTGCTTGCATCCAACTGATCAAAGTGCATAGTCCATGGTCACATGTCTTTGTATGTATAAATTGTCAATGACAAATGGATATCATTTTATATAACCTACGGCTATCCAAGGACAAATGCAACTGCAACAGCTTAACGTTAACATGAATTAAAATTAAATTAAATAAAATTTGCAAACCGGTTCTCTCGACCTCCCTCGCACTCAATGGACTTTCCACCGTAAATGAATGAATGAATGCTTGTAATACACCGTTTCGTTCCAAGCCATTGAATATGAATGCAATGAATTACTTTCGATTTTTATATTCAGCGGAATTTGTCCACGCTTCGTTGGACACGCGCTGCATTCGCCCACACACACACACACAGACACATTCGCACACAAATTTGTAATGAAATTAATTTCAATGCCATTTGTTTGGCCGTGTCATTTAAAATCCATGGAGGCTTGTGCCACCGAACACAGCAAAGTGTTCGGGGTAATTTTATTAAGGAAATCACGTTGGACCAAGAATCGCATAAGAAGTAGGCAAAAAACAAATAGCAGAAGAAGAGGTGAAATCCGTTTAACGAAAACGAAGAAGAAGAAGAAAAATATAAACACAGACTTGATTTCCTTTGTGAGTGAGCGGGCAGATTTCCGTTTCTTTTTTTCTGAAGAATTGCAGGCTGATGCCAGAATTGGCATCAACTGAATGCATGGCTGGATGACTAAATGAATGAAATGACTGCTGCTGAAAATCTCCACTTTTGTTGTTGGCAAGCCAGCCAGCAAGCAAATTCAACAAATTTATCTTCGAAATTCTTCTTTTGTTGACAGTTGTAAAGAATTGAGTTAAAGGCAAAATATTTCTCACATTGGCTTCTGTGTCCTGGCAATCGAAGATGGAATTTTATAAAGCGATGCGTTTGTGTTCGTTTTATTTAAGTCATAAATTTTGGTAGCACGCAAAGAAAAAGAGAAAAAGGCATTTCCAATCCTTGCCTTCTTCATGGGCACAATGAAAAGTAGTTTTGTTTTTTGTCTTGCCCGAAAAAAACTACTAAATCCTTAAATTCCGGATGTATATACGATTTTGCCAAACCATATTTTCGTTTTCTATTTTATTTGAATATTTGCGGTTTCAAATGCAATGATGCACAAATTTTTGCCTAAATTCAATATTTGTGAAACATATTTTGTTTCTCTCTCTTTTGTTTTGTTGTTGCCATTTACCCAATAACACATAATCCACAATAAATAAATGAATAATTTTTGTCAATATTTAAATCGGCTTAAAGGATTTACACTGTTGTAACATAAAGTTTTGTGGTCATTTATGTGTGAATGTTGTTTTAGTAATAAAATAATAAGGCAAATAAGGCATTAGGGTTGGTCAAACTGAAATTATTACACCCTACGAAATAGGGATAAATTAAAATGTTACTAAAATCCCAAATTTTTGTCATTACCGGGATTGTTCACGTTAAAATTAGTGAGAATCTATATTTCCGATTTCACGTAAATAGCGCAGATTTTATAGCGTATTGAAAAATATAATAGCTTCTGAGAAGTGTATAAAATCGTTCGATATTTTGTAAATGGCACATGAAAGACCCTACGAGTCTCCGAAGAAGAAAAGTTTCTAAAAATAACATATATTTATAACCAGTAAGGAAAGCAGTAAAGTCGGACTGGGTCGACTATATGATACCCTTCACCACTTTGGGTATATTGTACATATGTATCCCCTCCAAGGAACATATGTACAGTCTTTCTGCAATCTATGATAAATTTAATTTCATTCGGGCAGATTTAAAGTCGACTTCGTATCATGGGACAAATTTATGAAAAACGACTTATAGCAAAATTAATACACGCTATTCGGTCGCCGCACTGTTAAAACTTAGCACACATCATTCCAGACTTATATAAGTATGATGTGCCAAATTTAATGCAAATCGAAAGGTATATAGGAACTTTGGTGCACGATTTACATAGAATCGAAAAAACTATATATGGGAGCTATATCTACATCTGAACCGATTTTCTCGAAACTTGGCACACATCATTCTGGACCTAATTAAGTACTCTATGCTATCATTCGTGCAAATCGAATGATATTTAGGGACATTGGTGCACCATTTAACTTAAATCGGACGCAAATATATATGGGAGCTATATATAAATCTGAACCGATTTTCATGAAACTTAGCACACATCATTCTAGACTTAATTCAGTACGCTGTGCCAAATTTCGTGCAAATCGAAAGATATTTAGAGACTTTGGTGCACCATTTACCTTAAAGCGGACGAGCTATATCTAAATCTGAACCGATTTTTCCCAATTTCAATAGGGTTCGTCCTTGGACCAAATAAGTGACGTATGCCAAATTTCACCGAATTCGGATAATAAATGCGACCTTTACTTTGTTTATAATATAACATGGACAGACAGACGGACTGACTTGCATAAATCGACTTAAAAAGTGATTCTATGCATATTCTCAAAAGGAAACATGTGTCTATCTCGTTTCCTTTTGTCTGTTACAAACATATGCACAAAGACATAATACCCTGTACCACAGTGTGGTGAAGGGTATAAAAACCAAATTACAAAGAATTTGGTTGAAAAACGCGTTCAAGAACCCCAAAAGACCGAAAATTGCGGGGTACCCTTATATATATGATTTATAGTGGAAAAATTTGCTACCTAATAAGAACTCGACGTACTAAATTACAGTCAATTCGGTCGAAAAAGACGATCAGAACCCCTAAATACCAGCATTTTGGGGGTACCATTATCTGGGGACTACCAGAAAAACTGGACCTATATTTATAATTTTAAGTGGAGTAATTTGGTACCCAATAATAACCCAATGTACAAAGTTTCAGAGAATTCAGTTATAAAACGAGCCCAGGAACCCAAAAATAACGAAAATTGGGGGTACCCTTATATGAGGGCTATCGGAACAAATGGACCTATATTTATAATTTTTAGTGGACTCAGACTCAGAAAGTCTATCCATGGGTCTATCTCGATTATTTTTGCCTGTTACAAACATATGCACAAAGACATAATACCCTGTACCACAGTGTGGTGAAGGGTATAAAAATACTTTGTTGTGCCTATTGAAGCAGATGTTGTTGTGCTGAGACTTGACACAACTCATTCTATTAGACAAAGGACGAACCGTAATGACATACGTAGATTTATGACATAAGTAGATTTATTTATATCGCGCATAAAAAAGACAAAATTTTATATAACGTACTGAATCGGTTATTTAAGTTGGTAGGTTGAGTATTATTGAAATCTGTTCTGATAATTTCAACCGATTTTATGATAATTATATTCAATTGAGACAACAGTTTACACAGGCTGCTAAATTGAGAGTTGAATGCGAGAGATTGTCAAGAAAAGACCTTATGTTTGCCTCTATTGCATCAAATGAAGTTTAGAGAGACGTATCATACGATGGGCTTTCTAAATACCTAAGTCCCTTCGGGACCATTACATGGTGGCTAGATATGTTAAACTTTTAGTAGGTGGAACTGACACCCAACGAGAACCCAGAATATCAAATTCGGGTCAATTTGGTTGGAAAACGTACACAATGCCTACTAATGGAGGGAGCCGCTACATGAGTCAATAACGATTATTTTTGGTAGGGAGAATTTTTATCTATCAAGAATTGAAAATTCCGAATAATGGAGGGAACTGTTACTAGGGTGCCACCCCGAAACTTGAGCCGATAACGATAATTTTTGGTAAGAAGGAAAGCTCAAAAGTCCGACGGGACCTAATATATGATACCCTCAACTACGTTGGGTGTATACAAGAGATGCTATTGATATTATTATTATAAAATACGTAGTAGTTTTGACGGACCTTTGAATGGCCGTGATATGGGACGAAATTGAATATGTCATCTGTATCTATATAAGAAACAAACATGTTATTCTGCAATCTTTAAAAAATGTCATTTCAATCTAACACACTTAAATCTAAATTCATTTCTGTACATTGTGCAAAATTGTGTGTCTATTGGATAAAGCTTTATAAGAAATTTATCTGAATCAGCTCCGAATTTATCAATTCAGTAAGTTTGATTCAGTAAGTTTTACCACTTACATAAAATTGGACGAAAATATATATGGGAGATATATCTTAATCTGAACCGATTTCCACAAAAAAATCACATCGGACGAAAATAACATAACTCAATCAGTTTGAAATAGAAATCTTCGTCTCAATCGGTCAAATCATATGAAGAAAGATATATATGGGAGCTATATCTAAATCTGAATCGATTTCCATCAATTTAAATAGGGTTCGTCATTGGGCCAAATAAATTTAAATCGGATCATAAATGCAACCTGTACTTTGATTACAATTTGACATCAACAAACGGACATGGATAAATCGACTCATAAAGTGATTCTATGCATATTATCAAAAGGTCTACCTCGTTTCCTTTAGTATGATACAAACATATGCACAAAGACATAATACCCTGTACAACCGTGTGTTGAAGGGCAAAAATATACGAGAGCTATACATAAATCTGAATTGATTGATTTTTTAGAAAAAAACTCGTCAATGGAAACATCGGTTTTAATGACTTTTTTAGACAATGTAAATTATATATTGTAACGTATAAGTACCGACAGCAGTCATACGCCTCATTGTACCTAAGCTGTTACCATTATGTACGGCAACGATACCCTGAAGCAAATGAATATCATACTGGTATCTTGCTAATATAGACAACACCAAACGTTCTACAAGGGTACTAATTTAGGTCCATCATGATGTGTGCTAAGTTTCGTGAAAATCGGTTCAGATTAAGATATAGCTCCCGTAAATAATTTCGTCCGATTTTATGAAAATGTTGCACCAAAGTCGATTTGAATGAAATTTAGCATAGTGTACTGAATTGAGTCTTGAATGACGCGTGTTAAGTTTCGAGAAAATTGGTTCAGATTTAGATATAGCTCCCATATATATTTTCGTCCGATTTTATGTAAATGGTTCAGCAATTTCCCTATATATATCTTGATTTGCACGAACTTTTGCATAGGGTACTGAAATAGGTTGAGAATGTTGTGTGCCAAGTTTCGTGAAAATCGGTTCAGTTTAGTTACAGCTCCTATATATATATATAAGTTAACGGCTCACCCTAATAAACATCAAACTAAATATGCAAACCAACTAGTAAACATTCCCATCATTATGCTGCGCAAGCAGTCCGACAAATCAACAGGAATATGACACCAGGGCAGTCATCCGCCACAAACACGCGCACTAATACCAGCGCACCGCAAGTGATGACTCAGCGTAATAACGAGCACGACCAGGCTGCAGTATAATATTAGTTTTAAGTTGAAGTCAATCATAATTGTAAATCCAACAAAGAGAGGTGCATAGCACCGCAACATAAATGTTAGTAACAAAATAAAGAAACACCATAGCAGTGTGAAATAAACTTTAACTTCTAACATTAACTGGCGCCCAACGTTAAAGGATTAAAACATCCCAACTGCCGGTACGAGAACCGTTCCTGAGTAGGAGTACGAAAAGGATGTTACGTAAGAACTAGCGGACTACCGGGATATAAGGAAAATGATCAAATTATTATTAGTAAGTTATTATAAATTTAACAAAAGTAAAAAAGAAGAAATGTTAAAATAAAATTAAACAAAATAAGGAATAACACAGAAAGTGAAAGTGTGAAATCTAATTTACAAAAAATCATATTTGTGCTAGAATACGTTTAACAAAAATAACAAAGTAAGAAGAAAGAAATGTTAGAGTAAGGTAAAACAAAAAATAAAGTGTGACATCTAAATTTACAAAAAATCATATTTGTGCGAAATTAACAAATGTAAGAAATATGAAATGTTAGATTAAGTTAAACAAAAAAAATAGAGTGTGGCATCCAAATTTAAAGAGTCATATCCGTGCTGAAATAAGTTTAAAGAAATTTTGATAATAGATTTGTGACGAGAACTAGGATTTGGTGTTTCTTTTTCTCCTTTTTTTCGAGCGGCCAATGCCGGAAGATTTAAACAACTTAATAACAAGGGTCGAAGCTATGAGTGTTTCAGGACAGACATCTTCGCCTTCTGGGGCAGCTCCCGTAAGGTTTAATCCCTTTACGGAAAGTCAGACTAATGAGGTGAAACGAATAATAAGTGAGACGGTGGCAAACCTTCTCAAACAGGGGGAGGATGTTACCGCCACTAAAGATGTCGACATAGAAGGATCTGGGGATATCTCAGAAGGAGAGAGAATACCAGACATAGTGAAGACGTTAAGGGAATTCTCGGGCAAGCCAGGAGAATTTGACACGGCTTTGGAGTCTTATCGGACCCCATTAAATTGGAAAGCGATAAGAAAGTGTTTAGTGCTTCATTTTTCAGATAAGAGAGATATTTCGACCTTAGAGTATCAAATGACCGTCCTATCTCAGGGTGGGCAAACTGAAACGAGACATGAATTTGGCTGCGGATTTATGGTTAACAGGAGAATAAAAGACCTTGTCTCCAGATTCACTCCAGTAGATGAGCGAATTGCTATAATCCGTATAAAAGCGAAGTTCTTTTACATCAGTCTAATTTGCGCCCATGCTCCGACCGAAGATAAAGATGAACAGACCAAAGATATATTTTATGAGCGCCTAGAAACAGCATATGACCGTTGCCCTGGCCATGACATTAAAATTCTGCTAGGAGATTTTAATGCAAAATCGGAAGGGAAAATATCTTTGGCCCCACCGTCGGAAAATTCAGCCTTCATGAAGAAACATCCGATAACAGGTAGCCGAGGCCTACTCCGCTCAACTTACCCATCTGCTTGAAGAAAGCACTTCTTGTCCCGATAATAGTATAGAAGCACAATGGCAAAGAATTGCCCACTCCCTACAAACTGCAGCAAAAAGAACAATTGGGTACCAAAAACCACCACCAAGAAACCCATGGTACGATCAGGAGTGTCGTATTGCTACTGATGTGAAAAACGCAGCGTATAGGGCAACCCTGCAGACAGTAGCAACACGTAACGTGATGGAGAATTATCGGGAGAAAAGGAGAGAGGAGAAACGTGTTTTCAGAAAAAAGAAGAAAGAACAAGAAAAACGTGAGCGTGAGCAAATCGAGATGTACAGGAGTCAGAATGAAGTCCGGAAATTTTACCAACGAGTAAAACACCAAACCGAAGGCTTTGGTGCAGGCACATCCTCCTGTAGAGATGAAGAAGGAAACCTGGTGACAGATACAGACAGCGTGTTGAGGATCTGGAAGGAGCATTTCGAAAAGCTGCTA